>NW_025777600.1:0-97385 GCF_021130785.1 Homalodisca vitripennis | reverse complement strand
TTATATGTAATTTTTTTATTTCGTGACAAGTAATTTTGCATAATTACAACATTATTATTCAATGTCACAAAATTTAATTATATCATATTAATCAAAAGGTGAACTTGCACATCTATTGGGCACATGCTGCAGGAAGAATACCAAATGTTCCAAGTAACACCTTCTACCGTAGCTGAGTAATTCTGTATCAGCTTATCAACTCCTGAGGCTCGACTTCGAGTGCTTGTTTCGCGCACGCTGTTTTCGCATAGCAACAATAAACTTAACCTAGTCCTGAAGAATAATCATCATAAAACTTCTTCTTTAGTCATTTTGAATTTAAGAAAACCATTTTCCTACTTATGAGTTGTTAGTCATAAGTTGCCAAAATATTTCCGGTATTTTGTAGTTTGCTAAATACTAACAGTGAGTTAAAATTAGTGTATATTAACTGACTGGCATTATAACACGTAATCCTAACTATGTTTAAATGCCCTAATGCAATATCTCATATTACTGTGAACAGTTTAGTAAACAATAAGTTAACCCATACTGTTTGGTATAACTCTTTCTACACGAAATAAAAACCAGTCAATCCAGTTAGCAATTCCGTACTGGACGACATTGCTATTTTAAGATACTTAAATTTTTATATTGTAATTTATTTTTCGTGACAAGTAATTTGCATTATACAACAGTATTATGCAATGTCACAATATTAATTATATCATATTAATGCAAAAGGTGTACTTGCACATCTATTGGGCACATGCTGCAGGAAGAATTACCAGAATGTGCCTAGTAGACACCTTCTACCGTAGCTGAGTAATTCTGTATCAGCTTATCAACTCCAGGGCTCGACTTCGAGTGCTTGTTCGCGCACGCTGTTTTCGCATAGCAACAATAAACTTAACCTAGTCTGAAGTATAATCATTCATAAAAAACTTCTTCTTTAGCATTTGAATTTAAATAGGGGTTTCAATAAAAATTAGAAATCGCTGCAAGAATTTACTTTTTGTTGAATTTCTTCGATATTTTTATAGTTCACGAACTATAACGGTTCAGATAATTGAATCAATCAACATTTAAGACCTGTTACGTTTAGGCTGAAGGCTACTAAAATTATTGCTTTACAAAATCTGAATACGTATGTTACGAAATACCTCTCATACTAAATGGAATTTTATATAAAAACAATCTGAAAGTCACAGCAATTTTAAGCATGTATATTTAGAGAGCCTAAGATGAATTGTGTTCCTAAGATCTTGTTTTACCAAGAAAGTGTTGTTTAGTTTCTCTGAAGATGTTTAATCATTTCCCCTGAAAAACTATAAAGGATTCATGTAATGTATCTGCTAGCTCTAATACAGTAATATTTATGTATAAATTTTACTTTCCCCAGAGAGTTCCCTTCTAATTGGTTTATACCATCCGGTTGAACTCACACTGGGTACAGGACAAACCGATCTGTGCTACATTATGGATGTCCAGGAGCGGCACATCACTAACCGCAAATTTCAAAATTCCGGGGCGCTAGTGTTCGTTCCCAAAGAGCCAATGGATCTTGCCAACCTAGACAAGGGTGTGTCACCCATCACCTGCTTTGAATGGAGAGGCTGGCTCAGAGCTGGCTTTCCCTTCTCACGCTGACACCTCTAGGGGCTGGATACATTTCACAAAATTTAGTCTCTTGAATGGTGAGGCACTTATAGAAATCAGGTTTTTGTCAAGGTCGGAAATTAATTATAAAGTTCGGAAATAGAATTTTTATTGAAATATGCTTCTCGGTCTACTTATGCATGCCTATATATATTCTTAAACGAGAAAATTCGGTAAATTAGTTTTTAAGCCAGAGCCAGAATATTTTTTAAACCAGACATTTCAAGTTCTGGAATTCTAGGTTTGTAGAAGTCCCATACAAGTATCATCTTACTAGCACGTAACATAAAACATTATTTTAACTCATAGTTGTTAAATGTTGGTGACGACCGTATCAACAACAGATTCTTCATTAAATAACTATCCGTACGTTAACATATTTTTAACTTGCATAAAAGTAAAAATTATAAATACTTAATCCTAATGTGAGTTACCTTATAAACATGTTTTAAATGATAGACTAATTTAACGTTTTAACATCCGTATAAACATAAAGTAAATACATTTTTTATTCTTTAAATATGAATGGAAAGTTATTTGCACTATAAAAGTTTAACCTGAGTTATGTGCGCTTTACTATCAATCTATAAGTTTTCAGAATCGTAATATACAGTTTCTGAATAAATTTTGGAATATTCTTTGTTAAATTTTTATAATATTTCATAGTTGTTATATGTATTATGTAGTTCTGTTGTAATAATTGGTATTTAGTTTTTATTAAGTGCATGTTTAAGAGTAAGGGTGCATGGAATGGACACACAACAAGAATGTTGTAGTTCCAGACTTATACGTGTCAACGCTTTGGCTTTTTAATATTTTATTTACCTAGATAGAAATTATGAATTGATTTGGTCATTTACCTGAAGAAGAGATCAGATTGTAGATTATGAATGTATGTAGATTGATTTTATTGAGTCACCGAGCGATGGAAAATGTCCGGAATAATCCTGTTTCCTTCAAAAATGTTACTTGTAATTCGTTAATTAACGTTAGGAATAATTATTAGGGGACATTTAAAAGTGCATTGTATGGCAGACTACTTGAATCTGATATGATGTTATGTAGGTTTTGTAGATGTAGCTGTGTAGTAAAATGCCATGTCAAACGTGCCTGTGGGTAGGATCTCGAAACAAGCATGATATAAATATGTTTATTGATGTATTTGTAACTAGAGTATGTACGACTATGTTGTAGGGGAATTTTGTTGCCTTTCAATAATAGACGTAGCGTAAGAAATGCCTGCATAGTTAAAAATTAAAAGAAAATAAGGAAAACAGCTGAAACATACCCAACAGTACAATATGTACAAATTACGTACATACTTAGAAACAAACAAAAAACAGGTTTTGTTCAGTCTTTTTTCTATAGCTCAGTTTAAGTTGAAAATTGTTCTATGTCGAACACGTCCGGGAAAATCCTCCAGGATACACTATGGCTAGGACCAGGACCAGAACTTCCAGATGAGTTATTTTTTTATTTTCTTAGAAATCACAGCATCTGCTCCTCGATCTCTCACTACCAAAGCAGTTTACCCATCCTAGTTTTAATGACAGAAAACCAGAACAGTTGCAATGACAACACTATTACTAAATAACAACATTGAAATACGTGTTAATCATTTCATTAAGTTGAAATCTAGATTTAATAAAGTTGTCATAGCTTTGTTTAAATACTGCAAATTTTGTGTTTTAGGCTATTTATAATCCGCTCTGTACCCGAAGAATACAGGGAGAATCGTTTTGTAATATAAGATAAACGAAATTTTGACGCATGGTGAATTTTGACCTGTTTTTAAATATTTGATGAAAAATCAATACTTATATAAGAGAACTTTCTTACTTAAGACAAACCGCCTTCTTTCTGATGTATTTTCATGGAATAAATATTGAAATTTAAGTATAATAAGTGTATGCTAACTGAATAATAATATCAGTGATCGACTATATCATGTTACACTGTTTTCAATTAAATATTTACAAAAGCAGTATAGGGTAGTTTACAAAAGAAAAATATACTATAACTTTTATCTTTATGAATAAGTTACTGAATCGTACACCAGAACTCTCTCCTGTCGAGGGTTTAATCACTCACTTTCTTATTGGACTCCACTATAGCTTTCATAAATAAAAAATTTACGCCTTAAAGGTTAAAGTTAAGCTGAACTTTCAATATCCACATTTCGACTAGGAACTACACAGATCCAAGTGTCCACAGACAATAGGGAAATAAAGATTAACACACGCCTCTAAATTAAGTTTGTAATGTATTAAAATGTCACTGAAGGTGTCTCAGGACTGCAACGTGAAACTATAGGACCAAAAACTGCTCAGAATATAGATTACCATTCTCTCCTGCAGAAATTGTACAGTTTTCTTTTGGAAATTAATTTAAGAAATACCTCTGTCAATGATTTTCTTTACGAAACGAATTCTATGTCAAGGTTGATAACTAATACTTGCAATAGTGTCAAAATAATGTAGTTATCTTATATTTTACAGACTGATTTCTAAACTAATAAGCAATATTACATAAAATTGTACTTTTGTACTTAAATTATATGTCTGCGAATAAGTTTCGTATGCAAGAGAAAACCTGCCTAAAAGGGACATTCCAGAAAACAACTTTTGTTAACGTTATCAGAATAATATCGTATCATCTTCCCAAGTTACAAAACCATTAATAATTACAATGGAAGGTTCTTGCCTCAGTTTCAAAGAACTGACGCAGAAGCTGTTAATTTAACTTCCGAGTTACACCCTGCATTACTGGCTTAGATGTTTAAAATTAAATGTATAATTCTACATACGCAAGTGATGCATTAGCTATAAACGTTTAAAACTATAAGTATAATATATATATATATATATATATATATATATATATATATATATATATTTGAATAATAAAGTGTGCATTGAAAGGACACAAGGCATATAGTTTTGGAAATTGAATTTATTTATATATATATATATATATATATATATATATATATATATAGAGGCTCTTTTTAAATAAATTTTAGGTAAACGACCTTACTTTTAATCTGATTTATAAAGTTCATATAATTATATATCTTCTAAGGCATAGACAAATATCAAGACAAAGGCTTATGGGTGAGTTACTTTATTATTAAGAATTCAAAGTTTTTCTCTATTCTTTTCACCCAAAGTAGTTTAAATCCTAGTTTAGGGATTAATAATCACAAAATAAAACAGTGAAACAATTGATTTTTAGTTAATAATAACTTGGAGCATTATCTACTTCAACGTGTGTGAGGGGGTAACACTCAGGCATTTTACAGTAGTGCAATATTGAAAATAATAATTTGAAATTAATGAATGCCAGTTGACTTGAAAATAAAATTTATAAATCAATTACATATAATTGCTTACATTCAATAACTGAATAGCATATACTGATTTAAGGAAAAATATGATCTGTTGGTTTTATATTCTTTCAGTACTTAAAAGTGTAGAAGAACATCTACATTCATTTTCCATATACTGTCCAAATGATATAATATCCGTTTATACATATAAGATAAAAAGTGTAATGATTACTTGGAGAATTATTGACTTAAATATGTCAGAGAGATAATACTCGGCCGTTTTATAGTAGATTTTGTATGAGCAGGTCCCCTAGCCTACTGCCACAGTCAATCACGAGGGGGAGTTTCGTTTCGACAGCCCCCTAGCCTACTGTCAGAGTCAATCACGAAGGGGAATTTTGTATGAGCGGGCCCCCTAGCCTACTGCCAGAGTCATTCACGAGGGGGAATTTCGTATGAGCAGGTCCCCTAGCCTAGTGCCAGAGTCAATCACGACGGGAGGTTTTGTTTAGGCAGCCCCCTAGCCTACTGTCGGATTCAATCACGAGGTGGAGTTTCTTATTAGCAGGCCCCCTAGCCTACTGTCAGAGTCAATCACGAGGGGATTTTTTTTTCGGTAGGCCCATAGTCTACTGTCAGATTCAATCACGCGGGGGAATTTCGTATGAGCAGGCCCCTAGTCTACTGTCAGAGTCAATCACGAAGGGGAATTTCGTATGAGCAGGCCCCCTAGCCTACTGCCAGAGTCATTCACGAGGGGGAATTTTGTATCAGCAGGCCCCCTAGCCTACTGCCAGAGTCAATCACGACGGGAAGTTTTGGTTCGGCAGACCCCCTAACCTACTGTCAGTGTCAATCTGGTTTACTGTAGAAGTTCGCCATACATGATGTTCCTCTCGTATCCAACTTCATCGAATACTCGATCAGGACGGACAAGGACCACGATGTCTTCTGAGCGTCGAACTCTACTAAGCAGGACGTACAACTGGTCGTGGGTAAACAGTCAGTGCGAAGGTCAACTCTGACAAGATCGACTGTCTGACCTTGACTCTTGTGACCGGTCATAGTGCATGGATGTCATTCATTAGTGGAGTGACGTCACCGGACAAGTGACACTGAAATTTACACTTGAATACTCTAATCTTTTGACATGTTTTATATTTAACTTTAAAGACAGTGTCCTCTAGTAGGAGATTTAAAATAAACCCATGGCCATACAATCTGAAATTATTTTCAGCTGTAGTCGTATTATTTTATAAACATGTTAAAAATTTACTAATCTATGCTACGTTTTTGTATCAGATTCAAGACACGATATTATGTTCTACTTAATAATATTGTCATTCCCTATTAATTAAGTTGGAAATTATTCATACGATTCTTAAGTGTCTCAAAAGGTGCAGCTTTTTAAAAATGCAGTAGGCCAAAGTCCATAAATTAAATAATTAAAAATAAAATAGCTTGGAAAGGTTTTAAATTCTGTCGATATAAATAATTGTAAGAAAATATTGGTTTTTTACATACTCAGGTCTTATTAGGTAAGATAGGTTATTCCTGCGAGGACCTGGTTTAGCAGCTCATGTACTAAAACTCAATATTTAACCCACGTTTTCCCGCTTTACTGTCTCGATTTTATCAACTATTTATTTTAGAATCGTGACTAAACAAATATTATAATAGTTTTATTCAACTCTAAACATTGTTGTGCTTAAGTGTTTGTAAAACCACCACCTGTATGGGAAACAGTTGAATAATATAACAAGTTTTGAATCATATAACTTTCAGGTAAATGAATCAGTTCCAAATAATTCGTTTTCCCTTGAACATCAAATATAATATTACCTAGATCACCAGCTATATTTTTATCAGGTGTCACATGAATCTAGTTTAGTTAATTACTTAATCCAATGGATAACAAAAATATTGTTAATATTATTGTAGTATGAAGGATCATTACACTTTATATGATCTTTTAGAAATAAAGAACCTAATAAATTGTACTGTAAAACTATGTTTTCCAAGTAAGCCCCTATTAAATATGGATTATTCATATATTTAACTATAATTCTTTTCCACTTAAAATCATCACCGTATATTTTGTCAATATGCTAATGTTAACCATCATACAGGGTGCTGATACTAATACAATACTAAACGTAATACCCCGCCTACATTCAAAATATAAAAAGCAACATAAAAATATATAAAGAACGTGAAACTCTATAATAGTACCTTAACGTACCTCTTTTCATGTTTAATGAAAAGTGATTAATACCCGTGGGTCCAAATATTGAAAAGAATGGCGAAAATTAGACTTTTTAACCTAGGGTAGTCTTAAATTATTTCAATTTACATAGATGTTTTAATAAAAAACAATCTAAAGACTTTTTAAACAAAATGATGTTGAGTAGGTTTAATATATATTTCTTTGTAGAGGGGAAAGGAACTTTACATTTTTAAAAGTTTTTACATGTTACGTAAAAATTGGTTTAGGGTGCTTCTTAGTTTATCTTCAAATACTTATATGTACCGCACCAATATGTTATACGATATTGAAATATAGAGTTTATCAAGGCTAAATAGAGGAACGTAATAGATCAATATTACTAAAATGTCATAAGAAGTTCTAATAGAAAATCTTCATTTTTTATTCAAACTATTATTATGTTTTTCCAAACTCATTTTTTTCTAAAATAATCCTCAGATATAAAAAAATTATGTGTTATAAATAAATTTATCAATGACATTTAAATATTTGGATCAAACATATAATTGTAAAGAAAGATTGGAACGGCTGATTTCTGCTACACTAACGTTAGATTGAGCCTCTTGCCCAATTTGGTTTTTAAATTCATTCCGTCTCTGTTTCTAGAAGCTTCCAACTTAACAAGGACAGCCAAATCAATAAGACCACACTCTGTAAAACTGTTAAGCTAATGGAATGGCATGCTTTTGTAAACATACTTATTCTCTGTGAGTATTTTAGCCACTAGCATTACTCAAAAACTAGAATCTGTAGCCTCTCGAGAAAACTAACCTCTACCTCTCCAGTATATGGCATCAACATAACTGTAGAATATTAAATTTGATCTATAGAATAATCCATCCTCTGGGACCGTCTGACTCCAGAAAAACTCATCTTCTGGGTATTGCCTTGATTAAGAAACTCCCAGAATACAAAGCTCCCAACATATGAGAGGCGTAAACTGGGACAGTTTAAGACCTAAAAAAAATTTAACCTATCGAAAGTCCTAGTCTTTAAGAAATCATAACAATTTAGATTTACAATGTTAACCATCACCCAATACAAATTATAACATTGGAACCCTTAGTAGTTGAAGCTCTGACGTCCATCGAATCACAACCTCAGAGATAAGAAAGTTCTCGACCTTTTTCAAATATGACCCCTTTCTTTGGAATTTTTAGACATGCACATCTGTTAAGACATCTTTTTCCTAACGGTATTAAACTCCAAATGTAATAAAATCTTCATTATAAAGAAATTATAATTTATCCGTCTCAATAAATTTACATCTTTAAGATCTTTCACACACACAGGAAGTTTGTAGAAAAAC
This sequence comes from Homalodisca vitripennis, assembly GCF_021130785.1. Classification (NCBI taxonomy): domain Eukaryota; kingdom Metazoa; phylum Arthropoda; class Insecta; order Hemiptera; family Cicadellidae; genus Homalodisca; species Homalodisca vitripennis. The sequence goes on along the minus strand of NW_025777600.1, from coordinate 88,844 downwards.
ACTTGAGTTAATGTAGTCAATATTCTCTCTAATACACAATATGAAGTAAAGTAAGAAACTGTTCAATATTGTGAGTTACCCAGGTACATAATTACATAAGTGCTTTGTACTTGTAATAAGATTTTAATAGCTATAATCTTGTAAGGAAATATAAAATATTTATCTGTATTATTGACTACTTGAATGATGCCATACCAAATTTGTTGAATATACGGAGGATTTTTTATGCGAATGAACAACAGCGTAAACGACAAAACGAAAACTCTCCTCAGATATTATATATCATATACCATATATTACCATATTAGGTATACGGACAAAAAATCCTTCAAATTATGTTTTATATCATGTTTGTCTGGTCATAATATACGTATTTATAATTAGATAATAAATATTTATAAAATTTTCTGTATTTTTAATGTTGACCAAAGACGTCACCTAAAAGTAAGTAGTATAATTCAGTAATAACAGAAGCGAAACAGCTGAAAAATACCCAACAGTAATATTTAATAAAATTGTAGATTTCCATAGAAACTACAAGAAAAACTTTTGAGATTTCTTTAGTTTGTTGGACAGTTCTGTTTACTCGTTCAAAAGTAGTTCAACTCTCAGTAAGTCGGAGAACCACCATCAGGAACAGGATGCGGTGACAAGGAGCATGGCCAAGGACTGTAAAAAACTTACAAGAATGAGTTATTTTATTTACTTTTATTATTTAGAAATCACAATATCCACACTCATTATCTATCGTTACACAAAGCAGTTTATATCATATTGTTAGCGAGTATTAATCATAACAAAAACACTGGAAACAGTTCATATGTAATGATAACGTGATCACAAATTATACATATCATCATTTAATATATATAACTTAATATTTAATTTAAATCATTATTTCAGATTCCTTTCTTTTTTGTGTGCTATAGTTATAGTAATTAACAAATTCCCTTTGTTCTTTTTGCGTAGAAGCAGCTAAACTTTTGTTTTAGGCTATTTTTATCATTCTGTACCCAAAGCGTACAGGGGGAAACAGTTTATATTATTTTTCAAAGGAACTGAATCATTTATGCACTTTTTATCTATTACTACATAAACCATAACCTAAAACAGATATAAAATTTAAATTATATTTTAAACACATATTTGTCTTTATAATATGTATTAACAATAACATAACAAGAAAACTCGGTTTAATGTCAGTACTAGTGATGGCGTAAAGAAGCAATGTTGATAAGAGAAAATTAAAGTAAACATATGAAAAGTACGTACAAAAACTGTTTAATATCTCTGGAAACATTAAGGGATAGGTAATTTGTTGTCTTGTTTTTAGATAATTCTACATATTTGTGTTCAGTATCCATTCAACGCGTAGCACGTCAGAGAAACATCAGCTAGAATAAGATGCGATGGCCAGTTCCAGAACCAGGCCTACATGATGAGTTACTTTTATAATTTAGAGATCTAAGTTTTTCTTCATAGTATCTCTTGTTACCCAAAGCAAATTACATCCTAGTTCTAGCAAGTATTAATTACAGCACAAAACATAGGAACGGTTCAAATGTAATGATAATTGAATTAAATTCTATTTTATTCATTTTGCATATGTTTTAATTTCGTGATTTTCGCTTTTCTTAGAAATTATTTAATCAACTAAATATTTTGTAATTTTTTTGTAAATGCAGAAAGAACCTTGTTTTGTGCTGTCTTTAATTCTGTCTGTACCCAAAGTGTGCAGAAAAAAAATCAATTCAGAACTTAGCAATCCCGTGTACCAATCTCACTTACTCTTTGTATTCGCTCATATATATCTGCTAAATATTTTAAAAGTTATAAGGAGAAATATTTCCTAAATTATTTATAATTGACATTTTCTGGCAATTATTCAGTTGGATAAATATTCATCTTGAGTAGAAAACAGTATATGCTAAGTTTTTATGTATAAAACCACTAACTTAATTATGTTTATTTATTATATTTAATAATTTGATTCAACAGTAATAATCATTTTTGAGATAAATATGGTCTGTGATGTTCAAGTGATTCAATTAGTTACTGGCTTTAACACCAGATTTCACTCTCACACTATACGAAATAAGATATAACCAATTAAAGTGATAAACTAATAAATACCTTATTAAATTTCAATGTCACTTTCAAAATTCTACTTTGTACAAACTAGAATGAGTCGTTGTGATGAAAAATGCCTTAGCTGAAAATGAGAGCGCACTCTGGAGAATTAAACCATTACCAAAGTAATTTTAGTCAACATCTTGGTTAACAATAAGAGTTAAATAACAGTAACAAATAATTTCCATAAATCGCCAGAGAATTAAAATTTATTTTGGCTAGGTACTCTAAGCCAACATTTAAGGTCGATAGTATTTAGGCAATTTTAGGTGTACGATTACTTGAATTTAAAAACTTGTACATGTGACGAGTAAAGGTGGTATGTAGATTTGAATATATGAAATTAAAATTTTTTTCTTGCAAATTAAAGGTTATGAACGGTTTGGAGTACTGTATTGTTCTGTTTCGGGGATAGACATCCTTAGGAATAAATTAGTTAAAATTTAAATTGCATTGAGCATGTTTTTATTGAAAGAGACTGTTCTCATATAACTATTTAAAACAAGAACACTCCTCAGTTTAGATAGACACCCTCCAGTCATTAAGCCTGTATTATTTCACAATGACTTTAATTACAAGGAGGTAGAAGTACGCCACAACACCTATTACAAAATCTTCACTGAAATTCCATGCACAATTTAAAGTATACGGCTCATTTTATTATTGAGATGTCTGGAAGACTTTTTTATCCTCCAGCAGACAAAAAAGAAAATTTTTCAGCCTACTGAGTAAAAGGCTTTGGTAACGCTCAGACAAATTCCCTCAATGGAAATGCGCCACCATAGAACTCCTTCTTCTCTACGGAAAAGCTATTTATAAAAGGTTTTATTCATAATTCTACAGATGATCCTTTTCTAGATAACAACCAGATACATACAACTATTCCCATTGAGTTAAGTTTTACAGCTGGGTTTTATTAATAACAGTTACGGTCAGTTATTAAGGTTACAAGTTACTACTACTTAAAATTGCGCTAAAATATAGTCTTGTCTCATACTATAAAATCACTTTTTCCTATTATTCTCCCATTTTTCTTTATAAATTTTATAATAATCTTTACAAATAAAAACGCTGCATGTATTAATATTTCAAATATCAAGATCTCTTACCATTGTATTTAGCAAATTTACACATTTATTTAAATTATTTATTCTACTTCGTTCTCATTACAATTACAGTTCCACATAAGATGAATGTGAAACATTTACAAAAGCTTAGCCATAACCAATGTAGCGACATGAACTATCATCGGTATGTTGCCTATAATACAATTTTGCATATATTCCTTCAAAATGTTAAGCTAAAAGGTCATAACCTCTACAATATATAATGCGGACGGACTGAGAGATAGACAGAGTAACAATGGGATAGACAGATAGACAAATAGAGAGACATTACATTTTTCAGCATCACGAATGATACGATTCGCGCTAATCCTGTAATCAAAGAAGAAATCGAATAAACTACTGGAATGTAATGAATTTATATGTTTTCTTGTTAAAATGTACTGATGTACAAGAAATTATAAATAGAAAAAATATAAATTAGGAAGTTAATTCCGATAACGTTCAAAACTCTAGCCTGCTAACTAGGCGTATCCACAACAGTGCTACCAGCGAATGAAATTCTTCTTAGAGGAACAGGCGGCTTCTAGCCGGACAAGACTGAGCAATAACAGGTCTGTGATGCCTTTAGATGGCCTGGGCCGCACGCGCGCTACACTGAAGGAATAAGCGTGTCTTCCCTGGCTGAAAGGCCCGGGTTACCTGTTGAAACTCCCTTCGTGCTAGGGATAAGGGCTTGCAATAGTTCCCCGTGAACGAAGAATTCCCTGTAAGCGCGAGTCATAACCTCGCGTTGATTACGTCCCTGCTATTTATACACACCACCTGTCGCTACTACCGATTGAATGATTTAGTGAGGTCTTCGGACTGGTGCGCAGCAATGCCTCGTCCGGAGAGATGACCAAACTTGACCATTTAGAGGAAGTAAAAATCGTAACAAAAAGTTACTACTTAATTTTTATATTCTTTTATTCTATAATTTATTATTCTTATTTCTTATTATAATTAGTATGTCCTGCATAATAGTTGGCTACCTTCTTTATAGTACTATAACTTTTTAGCATTAATAATTTTTTGAAGTTAAACTAATACTGACAGGTATGCAGGTGTGTTTGCGATCTTCTTGATGGTAAATTAACTTTCCAATATTTTCCTTTTACACCATGAACTAAATGAACTAAAGAAGGACACCGATTGTTCCAAATAATAGTCACGTATGTAAGATAAATCAAATAAAAATTTTAACTATAGGTGCAGTAAAAAGTACTTCTAAATTATGACAGAAAAGGTCAAGTCTTTAAATTCAAACATCTTAGGAGTAGGTTATATTACTTATGGAAAAATTATATGATCAAAGTAAAGGTCTCTATTATGCTTAGAAATTGTTTTTATTTACGCGGACTAGATAATAATAAACAAGAGTCATTTGAAAAAATGTTGATCTGAAACTTTGTAGTATTTTTTATAATGTAATACTTTAAAGTTAGTCGGAATAGGTATAAAAATGTAAGACAAAAACTTAGGTCTAACTGTCAAGATGCTATCTGGTGAGGTTGAAGGCCGCAGACGCTAAGGACGTAGACGATTCACATATGCCGGGCGTAGGCAATGTGGTTCTCTTACCACACAGGTTTCAGCCACTACGTAATCCTGGGAGAGGCCCCGAGTGACAAGCTGTACACCTCAGCCACGCTCATGCCGCAGTTACTCGGAGTGATCAGCCCGCCTTTGAGAGTCCTCCATAGCAAGAGAGATAGCAAGAAGCAGCCGGTTACTCAGCACAACCCACCACCAACAACAGTATGACGTCGTCTGCGAAACTATAACCACACTAAAAGTATCCACGGAACGATTTGCTTTAATATAATTTAAAATGAACTAAGTTTGGAACACAATACATATATGTTATACGGAGCATATGACCTAAAATAAGATACAATCATAAACATTGGAGAGTTGAAATCTTTTCTAACTAGACTTTTCTACAATTCTCGCATTCTGTACAATGTAACGTAATGGTTCTTCCGTGATCGTGGTTAAAACTATAAAATAGGTACAACATTGAAAAACATACGCGACTTTAAATTGTTCTAATGGTTTATATCTTAAATCTTATAATACTTTCAGACACATAAGCATCTGTATGATTTGTTTATATGATTTTTGATTGAAGTCCATGACAATCACATAAGTAGGTCTAATTGACCTAACTATGGATGGAAGTGTATAGAGTGATCCCCTAGAGCACAATCAAGGGAATTCATGCTGTGTGGGTTTAGTTTTTCGTTAATATATCAATTATTCTTAAAGTGATTGAATATAATCGTTAAGTTTAATATTCGTTGGTTTTTACGTTTCTCGACATTGTTGAAATTGTATTCACTTATTGGTATAAATTGTATTATTTAAGGTGTCTAACTAACTTGTCTAATTTAAGTGAACTAACTTGTTATGGTGATCTGTACATTATAAGAAAATAAATTGGATTTTTACTCGTAAATTTGTAGGAAATATTTACATACATTATCAATTATTCAACATTTTGAACAAAACACCATTAATATTTTATACAAAACGGCCGTAATTTAATCTTACTCTTACGCTAAAAATATTTATAGTTTTATATGTACGAAATTTTATTATATACTAGAATAATTTATGTTAACGTAGTAAAACTGTTTAACGATTTCCTGTTAATTTAAATCGTAAGCATTCGATGCATGTAAATATCATATGAACTTGAGATGAACTGCACTTTAAAAAGTAGTAAATAATAAAACCTATATAAACCCTGGTTCCTCATAAGAATAATCTTTAAAATCTACGAAATATTTCTGTAAATAAACAAATTAGCAGTAGTGTAAACGGTTAAAAACTAAGGAGTTTGAACAGTAATATATTAACACATACACCATAACCTAACCAGGGAAAAATCTGTAGAATTGGTCTTTATTCAAATGTGTGTCTGTATGGTAGGTACTCATATTAGTGTATAATCACTTTACACAAATTTCGTTGAATGCATGTTAGCAGAATTGAGGTAAAACCACAAGTGAAGGTAAAAGGTTATGACTAGAATACAAACAAATTGTATTAATAATATAAGCAATAGATATGGAAGTCATGTATATCTATGGTAACGACAATGAAATGGTTTAAGGTGAAATAGTATTTTGGACATTAAAGTTATATATCAAATGTCTCACAATCTCAGCGCAGAGTGTAACCATTAACAAACGTGCAAAGAGGACCAGGACCAGGATCAGGACTTGCACATGAGTTACTTGCATGAGAATGTTTACACTTCTACAAATTGTTTATTGAGTTTATTTCTAGGACTGGGAAATTCCTACCGTATTCATGAAATCCCATTCTTGCTTTTTAAAGAAAAGCTAGAAAACTTTTGATTTGTGCTGTTGTTAACCCGTGTACCCAAACGTGCAGGGTGAGTTGGTTTACAATTTTCTTCAAAAGACAACAACATTTATTTATATTTACATACTAGTTATGTAATTATTTGTATAGTTTTTATCCTTGTCTTTTGAGTTTTACAGTTTTTTTTATTACGAGTGGCTACAGTACAATAAATTCCACCTTCAACTTCTCAATAATTTTTCTAATCTAACGGTTTTAGTATAGATTTTTGTTTTATATGCCAATAACGTAATCGGTAGTTTGTTAGTGGACTGTTCTTTATATTTTAAAACTGGGTTACATTAGGATAATATGGTTAAGTAGATCCTAAGCATGTTTTTCTCACCTTCAGCAAACGAATTGCATTTTATACTCCACCATCCTTTTCGTTCTTACAATGTGTATTTAATAAAATGATAAACTCACACACTACATACATTGTTGAGTAAAGAGATCTGGTAAATTTATGAAAAATAGGCAGATAAACTAGTGAGGCATTACTATGCACACATTTCTTCAGTAACGATAAACAACATTTATGAGTGATTGATTACATTTAGATACAGAGAAAATCTGTACAATATAAAAGATACTGCCCCTTTTTTATTTTAGCTCGATATAACATGAGCACATTTCAATTATGTGGAATTGCACGTAAACAAATGGTAAGATAATTTAGATAACCCATATTAACCATCGTATAGTAATTAGGGTAATGAACCAATTTTATCAGTGAATTTATTTTGTAATAATTAATGAAATAATTTAACATAATTTTATGATATATAATGTTCACCAATTATTCCTGAGAATTTCACACTTACATTTTTTGGACTAGGCCTATGAAATTTTATTGCAGTATGTTTTGTCTTAATTATATAAACCAATTGAGGCATTTTTTGTACACTATGAATTGAATTGTCTAAGATAAGATTTTAAAAATGTACATTATAGCATGGGCATGACAAGGAAGTATGTGGGATCTTCCAGAATTTCGTGATCAAGGCAATTTTGGCACTGACTTAGAATTTACTCCTGAAAACTGGAGTCTGTATCTGTCGGAAGGGATGCAAAAAATAGTTGTCAAAGAAGACGTTAAAACCGAATTCCGAGTCTGTTTAAAACCAGAGGCACCTACTAGAAGAGTTCTGACTGGTTTTCCAATTGCCAAATAAACTCTAGTGAAGTGGTGTCCGGCCTATGATGACAACTTCGGTAAGTTTGTCAGTCCTATACTATGTAAAATTATAACCTCCCGAGCGTTTTATATAACTTCTACTCTTCTATTTATAAATTCTTGTAATTTAGTCTTCTTTGTAATTGTGCCCATGACATCTCCTATACTAGTCCGGACTATCTAGCGTATTCAGCTTTGTAACATTAAATCTTAAATAATTTTGTTCAGTAATTTTTTTTAGATTTTGTAAAATGGCCAGGTTTAACTGCGTGGTGAATTGTAAGATTGTAACTTAAAAGAGTAATTATATAATTTTTTAACATTTTTACGATAACCTTCATGTTTCATTTACATTATTTATTCTTTAACTGAAATAAACACATGTACTAAACGGTTTATAATTAAATAAATGATATACTAATGTGCTTTTTAAATTATATCGACAATGATTTATAAAACAAAAACAATCAATATATCTTATATACACGTATAGAGTTATTACCATTACAATGATATAGCTTTTACCTTTAAAAAGATTAACCTATGCTATGTTACAGCATCCCTGCTACATATAATACAAACCTGGCCTTCCGTGTGAACGAAGCTTTCAAGATTCAGAGTCAAACGTGTGATGATCCGTATTTGTGTACTATTATTTTTAATAAGATTTAAGAGAAATATTTTAAAGTTTATAACTGTATTCTAGATGGTTTTAACTAGATATACCAAAGCAGTTTTTTAATCTATGTAAAGTGTAATAGTTGCAAATAGACAAATTATTTAGCAATACAGTAAAATTTTATATTTAAAAGTGTCTCCTGTATACAATATCTCAACTATGGTGTTTTTAGGACATAAAGTATAACGTAGGACAAACATAACATTTTAAAATCATGTTAAAATTACTTTGCTTTTTAATTTTAAATTAAAACTGCCCTATTGGAATACATATTTTAAATTTTTTCCTTTTTGTTTTATATCTGATTAAATAATTATGATACTTTTTTCTCATAGGCTATGCCCGTTAGGGACGTTTAAAAGTAATCATTAAAATTTTTCTTATTGAAATTTTGTGGCAATTAATTATTTTATTTTATCTTTTATTGTATTTACAGGTTGATCTCTATAAACATATATGTATATGGGGCAACTACTGTAGCTGCAATGTCAACGAGTAAGTTACGATAAATGAAATATTACTAGACATGACCGAAATATATTTAACAGTGTGTACTCTAGAACCATTTTACAGAGGACTCCCATATTAAACTTTTTTGCTTAAGTCAAATGTTTTATGGTGCAGTGATTTCAAAATTTGATAATCGTAATGGCCACAGGCATGAAGACCAGGTCCAGGACCAGGATCAGGCAGGAATCACATGGATGAGTTACTTTTGTAAATTAGAAATCGCAATTTCTCCACTATCTCTTGCTACCCAAACCAGTTTTAGTGACTATTACAGTAATAGATATGGGAACATGTGTAATAATTACGCGGTTTTACAAACGAAATTGAATTTTTATATTGTATTTATTATTGTGTTATTATGTAATTTTTTTTAAAGTCCAATAAAATTTTTTTTAATACTAACCTAGTGTTTTGAGCTGTTTTAATCCTCTCTGTACCCAAAGCGTACAGGGAGAATTTGTATTTAATGTACCTGTCAATCATCATTACATGATAATAATTTATGAATCAATTTTATGTAGTTGATATAATATATGTTTATGAAAAGTATTTTGTAACTTGTATTTTACAACAAATTTTCTGACATATTTAAGTATGTAAATTATAGAAAATGAGTTAAAAAAGGTGTATGCTAGCTGACTATTATTGAAATTTCTATCTAAGATTATGTTTAATTGTTAAAATTCAATAAATTAAAAACATATTGTTCGGAGATTATAAGAGAAATATGGTCTTTATTTTTAAAACTATTCAATTATTTTCTTAAACTAACACCAGAGTTCTCTTATGTACTACAATAAAAAAGAAATGGGATTATCAATTTACATAGTAATGGAAACGTCGTTTTAGATTGCAATGTCACTTAAAATATGAAATGTATCTCTGTAAAAAATTATAAATTAACTAAATTATAAATATACTAAATATATATACTAATTATTAGTATATAGAAACATTGCAACGTTTTAATTTAAGTAAATCCCTTAATATTATAGATTTAATAATATTAGCTTAAGATATTAAATTTTAAAATAAAATAACATTGTAATAATATAATTAATTATTATAATTAATGAGAAAATAATTATTCGCAAGATATCACACTATATTAATACCATCTGAAAGATGTTCTTGGAAGATATAAATAAGAATGAAAAATTGTATTCTCTAAAAAGGTAACTTTTAGGAAATAAGATTATTTTTTTCTCTAATTCCCTGTGAGTCGTTTGCTTTGCGTAATTACTTTAGCCAGGGAGTAAACCGAGTCGGTTAATTGGGTTTGAGAGATAAAACATTACTCAGTGAGAACCCGGGCTGAGTGAGTAATCAAGCGTAGAGAGCTGATTGTTTAATTTCTCCTGACAAACTGCCCGGCCAGCAGAATTGTTAGCTTTATCTCCACGAGTTCATTCAGTATTATGTCATTTTATGCTTATGAAGATTTTTGTAGGCCTTTAAATGGAAAAGCCTTTGCAAACATTGTATTAAGTTGTTACACGTCTGTTATATATTGTACTACTGCTTTAGATTGTTGAAAATGTCGATCATTTAACATCGAAAAGACAAAAACATTACAAAAAAGAAATAAAGACATAAAAGGATGTCTCCAACCCTAAGATATATGCTTTTCAGAATAAATTATAAAATTGAGTAGAAATATCATTTGTAAATTAGTAACATGGTCTGAATCATTAACATTAACATTAACTACTAATTGCTAAGAATTTACCTATTAATTACTAATACCATCACACTAAACATTGGATATGGTAAAACACAATAAACCCATTGTTAATTCAACCATTAAAGCCCTACTAACGCTTTACTGAAAAAAAAACAAATAATTAAAACTTAACACTAGCCACAACACTATAATTAAATGATACAGCAGTATAATTGTGTTTACTGTTATGAAATTATTGTTTATTCACAGTTATTATGTCTGTAAGCTATAAAATTTATATAAATTCAAACTGTTGTGTAATTTTTGTGACTGTGATTACAATGTTTTATAAAAAAGAGCAGGGACCTAAGTGTGACTTCCAATATAGAAAACATGGAAGGTAGGTCAAATTATAATTACTAAGAAAATTCAATAAATAGTTTAATAAAATTACTCTACTATTCAAAGGCAAGGTTGTATAATCCTTGATATTGCAGGTTAGCCATAAATATCGCAATCTTTTTATCTTAAATATAAAAGTTAGGAATACGCCTAAACCAAACGTCGCATTCAACTGAAGCTTGTCCAGCAAAGGTTTAATACAAAATTTTAATTTGATAGTTCTAATTAATCCTATTAATGTCCTGCGTACAGATATACGGAAGTGAAACTTATCGTTCACCCAAATTATATGCTTCACTAACTTTCAGCCAATATTTTTGCGTTAGAATTAACTTATTCCTAAAGAATCAGGAAAAACTATTTAATTACTTATATTTGAGTAAAATATAAAAATAATTGTTTCAACATTATTCTCAAAATAATTTGGCATTAAAGAACTCTTAGATATTATTAAAGGTGGTGCAGTTGAGATATACGGAAGTGAAACTTATCGTTCACCTAAATTATATGCTTCACTAACTTTCAGCCAATAATTTTGCGTTATAGTTAACTTATTCCTAAAGAAGCAGGAAAACCATTAAATTACTTATAATTGGGTAGAATATAAAAATAAAATTGTTTCAACATTATTCTCAAAATAATTTTGCTATGAAGAGTTCTTAGATATTATTAAAGGAGGTGCAATTAATTTTTGGAATAAGTAGGAATAAGTTATTTCTGTTAAACCAAATTAGCCACAGTCATCGCAATCTGTTTTTATGAGGGGGGGCATAAAATAATGTATGTGTAAAAACATTTTCATAAAAATTTCTGACGACAGGATTTTTTTCACTAAGTGTGATATTAGATAATTCCATAAGAAGCATTAAACTATTAGTTGATAGTTTCTCACAGAATCCTTTAAATACTCAGGTTATATAAAATATTTAAAATATAACAACATGGCATTTTTATTGTAGGTACAATACAGGAGACACATTGTCAATTTATGTTTGTCTAGAAAAAAAAACATTAAAATCCTGAAGAAAGTTTTTTTAATGCAAGTGATTTTCGTTAATTATATTGAAGAAAAATCTCACTCTCGGTTGGTAACCTTCCTTACTTCCTTACTGTATACATTTTTTATTGGGACAAGATTACTATCCTTGAAGTACGTGTAAATCCTCAAGGAATCATCAAAAATGAAGTATTTGAACTTTTTAAACTTCAGGTTAAGAATTGACCCTCAGAAATCAATTAAAACAGCTTAAACATGTTAATTCTAGTAGTCATTTTAATAAAATTATTCTAAAAGGTTTAATACATCCATTTTTTAATTTATTTCAGGAAACATGATATGATTAAAAATACCACAGTTTTGTACATGATTTGAAGTACATGTTAATACTACTATACATAATATTAAAATACACTTTTAGAGACATTTCAATGACAAATTTTATTCCTAGCAATAAATTGCCCGTAATAGCTCACTCAGATGTCTCATGGTTCGGAGATTAGCGATACGCCTGAATTGTCGTCAACGAGATTTTAATGATGAACCTCCTTCTGCAAAATGTGCAGAGGGCCATATATATTGACTGCAGCAATTAAAATTATTTTAAGAGTAGGAACTTACTCGCATGAATGTGCAAATGCAATTAGATTTCCACTGTAATTAAAAGACATATTTATATATTATTAAGGTGTAAACAAATTTAAATTTGTGCTTACACTTTATAATTGGCAATTTGTAATTTTTATGTTGAAGTTTAAGTCTATTATTTAAAACGTGTTTAAGGGTAAGACTCGTAATAATCGGCTATATACAAGTAGTTTATTCATGGAGGTATTGTATTTAACATTAATTAGTTTATTATAATTCTGATAAGAGAACGTGATGGCCTTAGAAAAACCATAGACAAAACCGCAAGAGCTTTGCTGAAGTTAAAATTAAGCGTTAAACTGACTTGGCTTTCAACAACTCCACTCCAACACAACTAATTTTTCACATGACACGCTTTTACAAGACTACAATCAAGTTAAGATCCTTTGTATGGCATTCAGTTCCAGCTCACCTTCCCTTTAGTGCAGCGATAATTTTATAAAGGATAAATATATATCCTGCATATGCAAGAAAATTATACCTTATGAGATAAAAATGTTTTAAAATTTAAATAGCATTTAAGATTTTAAAGTAATAAAATACTGTTTGTATTTCCATTATAATAGCAAAAGAGATGTAACAGTTTAGTGGAATCCCATAGTTATAATAAGAAAAGGAGTTACACAAAAGTATAATGAGTTTAAATAGTATAATTCAATTACAAGGATAATTGTATCGTAATTACGGTATAGTTAAGTCTCTATCGGTACATTTAAAAATTGTGTTTTAGTGATTTAATCGCATTTCTTTTCAAATAAGTTAGATCACGTTGTAGGTTGACCTTAAGAAGGACATTATTATTATTATATAAAGTTCAATATCCCTTCCTTGTAATCGGAATTGTGATTATCCTATATATATATATATATATATATATATATATATATATATATATATATATAATTATTGTATTATTTTATTTTATTGTGCGTGCGTGCGTGCGTGTGTGTGTGTGTGTGTGGTGTGTGTGGGTGTGTGTGGTGTGTGTGTGTGTGTGTGTGTGTGTGTGTGTGTTGTGTGTGTGTGTGTGTGTGTGTGTGTGTGTGTGTGTGTGTGTGTGTGTGTGTGTGTGTGTGTGTGTGTGTGTGTGTGTGTGTGTGTGTGTGTGTGTGTGTGTGTGTGGGTAGGTGTTAAAACAGTTCGCAGGGATTATGTTACGTTTTAGAGAATCGCAAGACCTTGGTGTGGTATGGCATTAAAACGTAATAAGGGGTAACAATTTTGAAATTATAATCTATATTTCATGGACACTATAGAACGTGACGTTGAATTTTTTGTACGTTGGAATAAATATTTTAGATCCCCATATCACTTGAATACTGATAATTTAAAATATCTCTGTTGAACAAATCGATGAAGCAGCTGCTGATCCCATGGTTGGGATTATACGGTTGGGCTGATGTGTGTAAGACTTAATGATCGTTCTACCTTCGTATATTTGTACACTATAGCAACATTTCGACTGCAGCAATTAAAAATTATTTTCAGTTAATTTTAATACTAATATATTATGAACTGGAACTAAATGTGCTTTAAAAAAATACTTTTACGTAATATTCATAGGAAAATATTTAAAAACCTATTTGTTTACAAATTTTCATAGTTTGTTGCACTCGTGAGGCACTTGTGAGCACAACTGTTAATTTACTAGGCACATGTTCCAGGTGAATTAAAAAATTGTGAATCTATTACAAATCTATTTAGAATTTAGAATTTCTTCTGGTTTGATACATTTTAATCCGATCATCAGACACGTAAAACATAAAATCACCGTCAGAAACGTACATAAAGAAATTAAATACTTCCATTGTACGTGGGTAGCTGATGCGAATATAACATTTATTTTCTGTATTAATGTTGATTTTAAATGTGTTAAACCAAACATATAAAGTATGAAAAACAATTATTTCATGTTTGAAACCCTTGTGATACTCTCCTATTTTGGCCTCCATCAGAACTAGTAAAGATATTGTTCGAGTTCTTTCTTAGAGGAATATTGTCACTATCAATTTTAATTTTAATCAGATTGTGTATGTGTAGAATACAAATTAGCTCTCATTATTATATTATATTATCTCAAATTAGCTCCTGTGCTATGACCGAATAATTAATTATTTTTACATAATTTTATACAACGTCGACCTTTACAACAACAAAACAAAACTAGATAAAGTATGTAGAGGTTTTAAATTAGATTAATTTAAAACCTCAAGTTTAACCAGTGACTCTTTGATAATGAAGCGCTAGGTTAACGTGACATTTACCAACCTCACTCCGCCACCACTTTGTCACGTGATGAGCTTTTTTACACGAGGATACTCAGTAGCAGTCTTGTGTTAATGGTGTTATAGTAACTTTGACAGGAATATTACAAATAGGAGAACCTGCTTGTCATAAGGAAAAGTAATTAAACCTTTTATGAGATATAAATAATAACATTATAGTAGATATAGTATAATTTAACTAAGATGGAGTGGTTCGAAATTATTCAAAGTATTAAACCTCCAGCCAGTGAGCGAATACTTGCGAGTCAATAAAAATTGGTAAAAAAATTATTGGATTCAAAACAAGTTTATTATTGACATGAAAATATCATCAAGGTATTATAAATTATTGAGTGGGGAGATGTGTGCAAAATTTAACTTAAGCCTCTGGGCCAATTGGCCTTTAGATTCATTCTGTTCCCATGATTGTATAAGCCTCCATATTTACGCTGGGGTATCGTAATCACTGTGAGAGATACCCTTGTTAGATGGCACCTAACAAACATAGTGGGTCTGATGAAATATTTTTATCAAATTCTGAATTATTCCGATTCTTCAAAAGTGACTCATTGACATAATTTTTTCCATAAAACAGTATGATTCATCCATATCCGTGTCTGTGAGAGGAGGGGGAATTCCACTCTGCGCGCTTTATTAGACGGCATCTACGCACGTGACCAATGCCGTTAATGTTTTGTGTTACTGCACACGCGTGTCAGTGTCAACACTATGTTTAGTTCGATATTGTGATTAGAGTGTGTGTGTTTTTAACAAACATTTTTGTACTATTATAGTTTGTTATTATTATAATTTAAATACCAAAAAATTTGGATAGCATTATTCTTAGTTGAATTGAAAAGGTTAAAGAAGATTGTTCCCCTATTTATTGCAGTGATAATAAATCTGATGCTCCATTAGAGCATTCGACACACAATAACCTTACATCACTTGTGTTGTTACTGCTCTGTCAGAAAATTATTTATTTAATAATCTATGCTGTTCAAATGTTTAGCTTGCTTAATGTATATTTTCTTAAAAATAATATTTAACCAAATTTAAATACTAATAAATTGGTAAAATATTTCTAAAACCATACACTGGTGCCATAACTGTGCAAAATAAGAAAAATAATACCGGTTTATTCTTAACATGTTTATAGTCTTTAAAAACAAATGTTTGCATGGTAAAAAATTAACTTAACTTATTGCCTATTATAATTTAATAAACTATATTTATAATGTACAAAACAAATATGTTTATAAATTTTTAAATGCACTATTATAAAACGTGTAATAAAATAAATTTATGATTTCTTTACACACAAAAACTTATCTCATCAAAAACTTATACAACACCCTTAAGAATTGCAAAATAGCATTGGTAAGAAACACAAACACAATGTTAGATGGCAGCTATACATGGAACCTGCTACGTATGTGGATTGGACGGGACCATTCACAAGATAAACTCGATAGAAAACTTTAGCAAAGAAACTTAATCTACAGGCTTTACTTCTATAAATACGTTATTTAAATTTACACCAGAGATCTCTTTCATTAGTCTACACAATTGAAGGCGTAGATTTTCATACATTCAATGACTCACTGGACTCCATTGTAACTTTCAAAAAATAAACCTTCATAGACTGTAACATTTCCTATTGTGAGTAAAATTAAATAGCTGTACTTTCACATGTAAATTACACCAAGTAAATTAATAGTTTCCAGAATTTGTTGAATAGACTTCTTCAACCATCCTGGTACCTAAGTGATTATTGCGTTAGCTTATCAACTGCATGGCCCGAGTTCGAGTACCGGTAAGGGAACGCTGTTTCGCACGCTAAAACTCATCTTGATCTAGCCTCCTGTAGACTTCTTTCTTAGTACAAATATAATAACAGTATAAATAATTTCAAGTATTTACAGTAGAGATAACTTTTTTTAATTTGATCAGTTTGTTATTGTGATCTTTAAAGTATAAGAAAATATTTGTATATCCTTTGTTTTTCTCTCTTGCTATAGATTAGTCTATCCCTTCAAAAGATTTATGTGCTAATACAATTTAAATTGCATCTAATGACTATTATAAGATAACGAATTCTCAATGAATTCCTTATTTAATACCCCAAGGCAATAAATGTTGGTCATCCTCAGAAGTACTTATATAGCCGGAAACACGTGTGCATCAATGTATTATATACTATGCGCCGTATTCTACGCTAAATACACATGTATGAAATACCAATTAATAATCTGTTTTTAGGACAAAAAAATTCTTAATGTTTAACAATTCTGTCGGTAGTATATTTTCTCATTTTAGGTTCAAGATGCTTCATACTTGTTTATTTTATCTCTTACCCATGTTTTTAATTGACATGCATTAATGGCCAGTGATCAATAAATTATTTGTAAATTATAAAAATCCCATGCTTATTACTTAGTCAAAAATGACCATGCAAAACATTGGTTAACAATGGTTAATAGAACACTCAATCAAATTGGTGCTGCTTTAAACCCGTTCTTGTAGGGATGGCTGTTCATTCTAATTTTGAATTTTGTGCTGGGA
Source organism: Homalodisca vitripennis (assembly GCF_021130785.1). Lineage (NCBI taxonomy): Eukaryota > Metazoa > Arthropoda > Insecta > Hemiptera > Cicadellidae > Homalodisca > Homalodisca vitripennis. Next base: position 71,331 of record NW_025777600.1, on the reverse strand, counting down.
TTAATTAAAATAACATTTCATTATTTGGCTACAATTGATGTATCATGTATAAATGTTAATGTATCATTGTACCTATATATGCAAAAAACTTTAAAAATATGTTGTATTTAAAAGCAATGTTTCCGTAATTTTAATTGTAGTTTACAATGGAAATTAAAATTAAATGAATTTAAATTTAAAAGATCATGTATTTGATTTGTATTCTGACAATTCCTCAGATTAATAAAACAATGATATTAGAAGATTTCAATGCATTTAAATTTTAAAACAAAATTTCTAATACAAAGTGTAGCGTTGGCTTGTGAAACGGAAAGCAGTATCAACTATAATAAAAATTTTATTTTAGTATTTTTGTCCCGGTATTGCTGATGGCTCACCATGAACAATATTGCTCGTTAGTCTAATCGTACACACACGCACGGGCGTGCTTTTAAGTTGCGTTCTTATAATTTATTATTTCTAAAATCTTTAATAATATGATGATAAATATTAATGTAGCACGTATTTGGAGGCAGAGAAAAATTATATTATAACTTATGCTGTAGTGTTTTATTTAAACTTTTGTCTTCTTAGAATGTTTATGTTGGCGTAACAAGAAATGGGTTTAATATTAGTAGTAGTCGTGACGTTACTAATATAAAAAAGCAGGTGTAAACCACGTAGCAGGTTGCATATCATATTATTTAATATCCATGGAAACAACGTAGGTATATAATTTAATGTTTTTGTTAATAATTTGAAAGTGAAATGTCGCACCGTTTTTAATCTTCGTCCAACTCACAACTAGTAGCGGAAGTTGCGCCAGGAACACTATTTGATGCCCAGAAGCACGACTAGGACCAGGACCAGGACTACATGGATGAGGTAATTTCATTACTTAAAAATCACAGTTTACGATTTCAATATCACTTGTTACCTAAAACAGTTTAGGTCTTAGTTTTAACGAATATTTATACATCACAAAGTACCAGAGCATTTAACATGCTATACAGATTTTTTTCTTGGGTTTCTATTATAGTTGTAGAATTCTATAGTAAATTTTGTATAGAACCTGCTAATTTATGTTTTGTGCTGTATTTCATCCTCTCTGTACCCAAAACCTATAGTGTCAAGCGGTGTACAATCATTTATGCTCTGAAAACAGGTACCTCTACTTGAAATATCTCTTTTAATTAGTCATGTGTAGTACCAAAAACTAAACGAAATACATGTTATTGGATTATACACTAATATGAGTACTTACATTTGAATAAAACCCTATACTAAAGATTTGTTCCCTTATTAGATTATGGTTTTATGTGTCAATATATTACTGTAAGACTTATTAGCCTGGAATCTTTATCGATATGACCGTTTACGGTATTGCTAATTTGTCTATTTAAAAAAAAACTGATTTTTCAGATTGTAGCTTTCACGTACCTAATTTACGTAGTATACCAAACATTGCACGTTTAAAACTTCTCCTAAACTTATTACAGGCCATATTACAGAATTAAAAATATATTAAAACTTGACTAGAAATATTTAAAGTTTATTCATAGCAAAAATCTCGTGTATAAGATTTCTCAATGATGGAAACAGTACATAGTATAGGTGAATTGTTGGAAAAGGTTATATTATGAATGATTAATTTTTAAAGTAAAATTCATTTCACGTATATAAAACCCATAAATATTGAAATATATTTATGGTTTTAAATCCCTTCAGTACTATAAATGTATAGAAAGAATTAGTCTACAATTACATATTTTACCATATCCAAATGTTTTATTGTCCATTCTCACATAGTTTATAACAAATGAAAAGTACTAGGAGAAATATTTACTTCAATGTGACTTAGAGGCATTTTTCAGGCATTATATAGTAGTGTAAAAACTTTTAAAAGTTGAAAGTTTAATGTTCAAAGACGTTAGGGCGTGGAAAATCTACACCAGGAGTACGCTGGCGAAGACCAGGTTTGAGACAAAGATTTATGGACGAGTTGCTTAATAATTTGCAATTAAAAGATCTTTTCTAACTATTCTTTTTACCCAAAGCAGTTCACATTCTAGTCTTGTGATTATCAATCACAGAATAAAACAGTGAAACAGTTCCTATGTTATTATAACGCATTTTCACTTAAGAGGATTTGAATGTTAAGGACTTTTGCAATGAATTCATTTTTTCGTGTACTGATACTTAAGTTTATTAACATATAATTATGTTTCATGCGTAAGCAAAAAAAAAATTTTATTTATGGTTTTAAATCCCTTTAGTACTATAAATGTACAGAAAGAATCAGTCTACAATTACATATTTTACCAAATCCAAATCTTTTATGGTCCATTCTCACATACTTTATAACAAATGAAAAGAGTACTAGGAGAGTTATTTACTTCTATGTGACGAGACAATTTTCAGGCATTATATAGTAGTGTAAAAATTTGTAAAAATTTAAAACTAGTGAATTTTAGCTGGCCTCGGATTAAAACTGATTTCGTATTGCGTTAATTTGTTTAAACATCATTTCTAAAAACGTTGTTGTACAGATTTGAGGAGCATTATAGTCTATATCTTTACTTTATTCAATTAGTTGATGAGATTACCACCAGAGCTTTCTTTTACTTTACAAGAGATTATAACTTGTCGATTGTGATGATACAGTTATAGAAACAACTCCTTAGATTCCTTTGTCACCTTTACATGGTTCACTTACACTATTAATAATAATTTAACTCTGAAAAAAGTCAAAAATGCTATATTTGAAAATAATGCCAACTCCGAGTTGTTATGACATTTTCCAATACAATTGTTTATCGGAATATAATTTTCATCACACACTGACAGGAAAGCCAACCTACTGCAAAATCAGATAGGAACAATCAAAATCTTTGTTCAGAAGTCACAAGCTATCTAACTTGTGGTCCAGATACCGGGACCAGGGTAACTGATGCACTGGTTGTCACATTCACATATTAATTAAAATAATAAATGCTATGAAAGATTGCTATGCAGTATTTCTGGCGTTGTTTATTCAGCCCATGACGTGGTTATACTATAAACATTATTACTTAAAGAGATTTTTGAAATAAAAAATGTAAATTGTAAACTAAATTTTTGAAAAATCTCAAACATTTCCAATTGGAAACTGAGATGGATACGTTTTTTCAATAAGTACATAAAATATTCAATATTGAATAAATAATATAGTCATCACTCTACTTCACAAACATATCAGAAATGGTTCCTCACTAACTGGAATATTGTAATGGTGAATGTTATTGAGAAACGTAACGACTCGATAACCATGCAGATAAATTAACTCGAATGATGACTTAAAATTTATATTAGCTGTAAGTTCAAATTTAATTTTTGTATTGTTTAGAATAGTTATCGGAATACTAGCTCCTTAGAACTTTATAAGAATATCAGAAAATATTTGCGACAATTTTTTCTTAAAACTACTTAAGTCCTTAGCTCGTATCCCCGTAAGTAGGAAAATTATATCCGTTAATAGGTGATGTCCGTTTTAGTTCAAATTAACACTTATCACAAAAACCCTATTTTTGAGTTTACACTCTTCATTCCATAATTATCTTTTTTAAATTAATTTATAATGATAATAGGTATACGACAGGAAAGACATAAACATGAAGTTTTAAACTTTGACAACCATTGACTTGTACTGAGAAGTGCGATAACTTTGCTATCAGGATTTGGTACCTATAATGTTCAGCTCTGCGTCCTTATATTGTAACTTTATATCCGCTTATGTTAGTTCTGTTATATTTTTAAAAAATAAGTAATTCACTGAGCTTTAGCGAAATTAATCACTCGTGAGGCTTGAAATATTTTAATTTTGTCTGTCTGTCAGTCCGCACGATATCCCAAAATCGAACTGACTTTAGATTTCAATATTTGCATGAAGGTTAATTTATATTTGAGGAACACTGTGTTTTATATTAGTAAATGTTAACCGATTGGATTTGGATGAGCTTCAGCTAATATGTTTGCAAAGTTCTTAAAGGTAACCATGATGGAAACGATAAAATATTGAAAAAAATTACAAAATGAGTACTAGTATGTAAGGTTTTATAAGTAACATTTTTATTCTCAGAATAATAATAAATTATAATATATTTCAGCCAATGTTAAACGTTAGTGACAATATTTAACTTTATCGCACTCTTGCCTATCGCTTGCTTACCAGAAAACTAGTATAAATCTTTGAATGAAATTTCCACATAGAGAAGAATGAGTTATAGATGATGGTGCATTTCCAATCTCGTAATAAGGCTGAGCGTCATAAAACTGTCTCGTTATTAATTTCGTTTTAAATAATACATATTTTCGCAAGTCTATTACTCGTTACTGGTTAGCATAAGTTTTATCTACATTCTTGTAACTAATCTTTTAATACTTGCAACTAATACACTTTTGTGTCTGACTTATAATCACCTGAGTAGGTTATGTTTAAGTGTTTCATCATCATCATGATCATCTGACGTTTCCGTTATCACGGGTCGTCGTGCACAGCCTCCTTTAAGTGTTTACATGTAATAATTCATATAACTGTGAACAGTTCATCAAATAAACATTATTTTCACTCATATTGTTTTGTACTTCTCTTTGTACACAAAACAAAAATCAGTCAATCCAATAATTCCGTAGAGGACGCCATTGCTATTTTAAAATACTTAAATATAAAATCTGTAATTTGACAACTATTTTCGTCAACTACATTATCATTTATTTTTCATGATAAGAACTTTGCATTATATAACAATATTAATACCATATAGCAAAAGTAATTATAGCACATTAATGCAAAGGTGCATTTGCATAATATCTAGTGGGCATATGCAGAAAAATTACCAGAATGTGCCTAGAAGACGCCTTCAAACGTAGCTGAGTAATTCTGTCTCATCTTATCAACTCCAGAGCCCGAGTTCGAGTTCTGGTTTGTGCACGCTGTTTTCGAATAATAACATTTATGTTACTATGCGTTTAAGCTGAAGGCTACTAAAACTATTGCTTTACACAAACTCAAATAACTGTATTGAATTTGTGTGTTACTACGTCTCTCTTATACTATATATGTAATGTTATATAAAAAAATCTGAAAGTGAGAGCAGTTTCAAGCATGTATATTTAGAGAGCCTAAAATAAATTGTGTTCCTAAGATATCGTTTTTAAAAGAAACTTTTGTATAGTTTCTCTGAAGATATGTACTCAATTCCTCTGAAAAAAATTATAATGAATTCATGTAATGTATCTGCTAGCTCTAACACAGCAATATTTATTTATACATTTACTTTCCCCAAAGGGTTTACTTCTGATTGGTTTATACCTTCCGGTTGAACCCACAGTGGGTATAGCAAAAACCGATGTCACTTAAATCTGTACAACCTTATGGATCCAGGAGTGGTACATCACTAACCTAAGATGTCGAGATTCTGCAAGGGTAATTCGGTAGGTCTGGTCTACTGCGGGAGATGACTGTAGGAGTTTGTAGTGTTCGTTCCCTATGAGCCAAAGGTTCTTGCGAGCCTAGACAAGGGTGTGCCATTCCTTACCTGCTTTGATTGGAGAGGCTGGCTCAGAGCTGACTTATTTTTATACGCCCACACCTCTAGGGGCTGGATAAATTTCACCAAATTTAGTCTCTTAAATGGTGAGGCATTTATGGAATTAACGTTTTGTCAAGGTCGTAGATTAATTATAAAGGTCGGAAATATACGTGTTTTTTTTGGCTTCTCGACCTACTTATGTATGCCTGTATATCTTCTTTAACGATGCACTTCAGGAAATTTAAATTTTCAACTAAAAATATAAATAATTTGAGCCAGAACTGTTTTTAAAACCTAACATTCAAGGTTCTGGAGTTCTAGGTTTGTAGAAGTCCCATACAAGTATCATCTCACTGGCACGTATCATAAAAAATAAGCAAACTCATAGTTGATAAATGTTTGACGACAACAGTAGCTACAACACTTTCTTCATTAAATAACTAGCCGTACGTTTACATATTTTTTAACTTCTATAAAAGTGATAATTATAAATACTTAACCCTAATGTGAGTTAGCTTACAAACATTTTTTAAATAATAGACTATTTAACGTTTTAACTTCCGTATAAACATAAAGTAAATAATTTTTTTATTCTTTTAATATGGATGGAATGTTATTTGCACTATAACATTTATGAACTCTTTACTATAAATCTATTAGTTTCAGAAGCGTAATATACAGTTTATGAATAAATGTTGGAATATTCTCTGTTAAATGTTTATAATATTTCATAGCTTTTTTATGTATTATGTGGTTCTGTAGTAATAATTAGTATTTAGTTTTTATTAAGTGTATTTTTTTGTATCACTGAGCGATGGAATATGTCCGGAATAATCATGTTTCCCTCAAAAATGTTACCAATAATTTGTGAAGTAACGTTAGGAATACCTCTTAGGGGACATTTAAAAGTGCATTGTATGGCAGACTACTTGAATCTGATATGATGTTATGTAGGTTTGTAGATGTAGCTGTAAAGTAAAATGCCATTTCAAACGTGCCTGTGGGTTGGATTGGTTGGGTTGGGTCCGGGAAACTCCTCCAGGATATATTATGGCCAGGACCAGGACCAGAACTTACAGATGAGTTACTTTTTTTTATTTTCTTAGACATCACAGTATCTGCTCCTTGATCTTTCACTACCAAAGCAGTTTACACATCCTAGTTTTAGTGACAGAAATCCGGAACAGTTCCATTGACAGCACTATTACTAAATAACATCATTGAAATACGTGTTAATCATTACATTGAGTTGATTTCTAGATTTATTATGGTTGTCATAGCTTTGTTTAAATACTGCAAATATTGTTTTAGGCTATATTTAATAGGCTCTGTACCCAAAGAATAAAGGGAGAATCATTTTTGTAATATAACATAAACGAAAATGTAATACGTGGTGAAATTGGACCTGTTTTTAAATATTTGATGAAAAATCAATACTTATATACGATAAATATTTTTTACTTAATTAAATATTTTAAAAAGCAGTATAGGGTAGTTTTGAAAAGGAAAATATACTATAACTTTTAACTTTATGAATTAGTTACTGAATGTATAAAGTCGAGAGTTTAATCACTCACTTTCTTATTGGACTCCATTATGGCTTTTATAAATTAAAAATTTACGCATTAAATAATTGTATAATATTCCTTTCAGAACAAGAATATAATACCTGCACCTTCTCATCTATAGGGTACACGCTAAAGAAATATTACTAGAATGTGCCTGGTAGACATATTCTACTGTCTTGGTAGGTTTGTGTTTACCGACTCATCTATACAACGTAAAGGGTCAGAGTTTGAGTTCCGAATCGGACGCGCTATTCCCTAACAATAATGATAATATACACGGGAGCTATTCATGAATGAAAATTTCAATATTCTGAGTCAACCGCGTTTATAACTTAACTAGTGAAGTATTTGTATAGTAATTATATTTTCATATTGTAATTAAATGTTGACGTAACTTCAATAGTATACCGTATTGTAGATTACTTGATTTAAATATTCCAAATAAAATAATTTAATTGAAGTGGTTTCTTAATAAAATAAGAGAATGCATTTGCTGAAAGACTTTACGTCCTGTGCAGATATGGCAGAGGCCTCTTTAAGCACAAAATCTAATATATAACACCTTATTTTTTAAATTTCTGTAATATGTGTATAGTGATACTGAGCAAAATACCTTCTATATATGAATATAAAACATAGTTCGTTGACGTAATTTGCGCAGTAAAAATAAAACTATAATTCCTTAAAGTAAAAGAGAGTAATCAAAGTCAAATATGCAATAAATCTGGAAAGTTAATTAATCTAGTGTGACTACCCATTAGTGTTATGGTAGTGGTTTGAACATTGCAGAATGGTTATAAAATTGGTTATAGCTTTCATTTTATTAGTCGTAGGTATACAGGAGTTAATAATTACAAAAAAACACAGTAAAATATTTTTAAAATCAATGAAAGGTATTTAATCTTTATTTTCAAAAAAAATTTCAAATAATGCATTGTTTAAAATTATTTACAAAAATAGTATTTGCCTTCCTCTAAAGAATTACATAATTGCAGTTAAAATGTGCAATGGACAGTGAAAGAATTTCTATTTAGTTATAACGCGTATAACATTAAAAGGGTTTTTACAATGAGGAAGATTATCTTAATCAACGAATAACTTTCATATTTTTTGATCTAAAAAGAACTTAATATTTAAGTTTATAAATCATTTCAGTACTCTAATTGTAAAGAAAGAATCAATTTACAATTATTTCCAAAACATCGTCCAAGCTATATAATATCCGTTCATACATATCTGATAAAAAGTGTAAAGATTAATTGAAGAAATATTTTCGTATATTTTGCGACCTAAAAAATAACGTGAAGTCTATGTTTTTAAATGCTCTCAGTACAGTACGTGTACAGAAATAATCAGTTCACAATCAGTTTTAACACATCAGCAAGCTATATACTATTTGTGCATATATATCTGATAAAAAGTGTAAAGAAGGATTATTTTTGTATATTTTGTGAGCTAAAATTGGAACTTGGAATTTTTGTTTTTAAATCCTTTTAACACTATAATTGTACAGAAAGAATCAGTTTACAATCAATTTCGACACATTAACAAAGCTATAGAATATCCGTTCATACATATCTGATAAATAGTGTAAAGATTACTTGTAGAATTATTTACTTAAATATGTCTTAGAGATAACACTCAGGCATTTAATTACAGTGCAATATTGAACTTGATTTGAAATAAGCAAATGCTAGTAGACTTAGGAATAAAATTCATATCATAATAACATTTAATCGTTTACACTCAATAAAATAATAATTACATTATACAGATTTGAGTAGAAATATGGTCTCTAATTTTTGATTAACTTAATTAGTTTCTGAAACCAGAGCTCTGAAGTTAACCTTCACAGACATTCAGAATTAAATTTATATTCTTCTTTTTGTTTCCAGCCATAGTACAAAAAGTTTTTTCATTTTATGACACATCTTGTAGTTATTAAACATTTAGTTTTGGAAGCAGTTCAGTTATAATAAAATTATTTATCTTTAAAAAATTCCTTTTTTAAATAAATATAAAACGTAACTGAGAGTAACTTTGTTCCTATTAGTTAAGAATAAAACAGATAATAATTAGTTTATTTAAAAATATTAATCGGAACTGAACTGCTCTATAAGTTATTAATTATTTTAAGAATTACTTAATGTCAGATTACTACGTACAATGCTGCTAAATTACTTAACAAACAGCATGTATTACTAAGTCTCTCATAAAGAGGTTGACCCTAAACTTCTAGTCGAAACGTTAAGAGCCTCTTTGGGCGTAACAGGTTACAGGAACAAAATGAAATCGCTACCAATGGCTTCATGGAAACATAGCAATATTTTAAATCAATTGGGAAATTTATGTTTTAAGTTAAGAACTTTTATTAATTATACAAGAGCTGGAATTTTTTTTAAGTTTTAAAAGCTTAACCGTGTTAAGACCAAAAATTTTTTTATGCGTAGCTATCTTTACACCATTTACGAAAATAATAAATTTGATTATTTTTCTAAACTTAATATTATTTTTAAGAACTTAATTAAGATAATTGTGTATTCCTGAGAATATTGAATATAAAATATTTAATAATAAACTCAACCCGGTTTGTGTACATTTTATTGTATAATATTACAACTCGCCCCAGGCCTCATATAGGGATTTGGTGATTGGTTAACTTAGGAAAATGTGTTTTCAAATTTTGTGCTCAGTTGTATCCTTTTGGTTAAATTCGGAAAAGAAGTTTCCAAATATCATGTTCACAGTTGTATCCGCTCTCGAGAATCATGCGGGTCCTAACTGTTCTCTACCGCTCAGCCTAATTATATGTGATGTATAAAAATAATCAATGTATTTTGTAACAAAATTAAGTGATGTTAGCAAAACTAATAAACAATAAGAATTTAGGAATAATTAATGTCTGAGGTTAATTTTCCCAGGTAATGAAAAGTAAACCGTAGTTAATAATAACTTGTCAAAAATAAAACTGTTGTTTGCCCGTTATTTTTTCAACGATTGAAAACGCAAGCATGGCTTATAAAGTCTCGCCATGGAGAGGCCGGCAAACACAGAGACCAAATATTTACATATTTACAGAAAACTTAGTTACATTGACGACTATTTTGCTTTGGGCAGGCCCCCCTTCCCTACTGACAGTGTCAATAATGACCAGGAATTTTTATTTAAGCAGAGCCCTTAGCCTACCGCCATAGCCAATCTCGACGGGGAGGTTTGTTATATCAGGCCCCCTAGCCTACTGCCATAGTCAATCTCGACGGGGAGTTTTGTTATAGCAGGCCCCCTAGTCTACCGCCATAGTCAATCTCGACGGGGAGTTTTGTTATAGCAGGCCCCCTAGCCTACTGCTATAGTCAATTTCGACGGGGAGTTTTGTTATAGCAGGCCCCCTAGTCTACTGCCATAGTCAATCTCGACGGGGAGTTTTGTTATAGCAGGCCCCCTAGTCTACTGCTATAGTCAATTTCGACGGGGAGTTTTGTTATAGCAGGCCCCCTAGTCTACTGCCATAGTCAATCTCGACGGGTAGTTTTGTTATAGCAGATCACCTAGTCTACTGCCATAGTCAATCTCGACGGGGAGTTTTGTTATAGCAGGCCCCCTAGTCTACTGCCATAGTCAATCTCGACGGGGAGTTTTGTTATAGCAGGCCCCCTAGTCTACCACCATAGTCAATCTCGACGGGGAGTTTTGTTATAGCAGGCCCCCTAGTCTATCGCCATAGTCAATCTCGACGGGGAGTTTTGTTATAGCAGGCCCCCTAGTCTACCGCCATAGTCAATCTCGACGGGGAGTTTTGTTATAGCAGGCCCCCTAACCTACCGCTATAGTCAATCTCGACGGGGAGTTTTGTTATAGCAGGCCCCCCAGTCTACCGCCATAGTCAATCTCGACGGGGAGTTTTGTTATAGCAGACCCCCTAATCTACTGCCATAGTCAATCTCGACGGGGAGTTTTGTAATAGCAGGCCCCCTAATCTACTGCCATAGTCAATCTCGACGGGGAGTTTTGTTATAGCAGGCACCCTAGTCTACCACCATAGTCAATCTCGACGGGGAGTTTTGTTATAGCAGGCCCCCTAGCCTACTGCTATAGTCAATTCCGACGGGGAGTTTTGTTATAGCAGGCCCCCTAGTCTACTGCTATAGTCAATCTCGACGGGGAGTTTTGTTATAGCAGGCCCCCTAGCCTACCGCTATAGTCAATCTCGACGGGGAGTTTTGTTATAACAGGCCCCCTAGTCTACCGCCATAGTCAATCTCGACGGGGAGTTTTGTTATAGCAGGCCCTCTAGTCTACCGCCATAGTCAATCTCGACGGGGAGTTTTGTTATAGCAGGCCCCCTAGTCTACTGCTATAGTCAATCTCGACGGGGAGTTTTGTTATAGTAGGCCCCCTAGTCTACTGCTATAGTCAATCTCGACGGGGAGTTTTGTTATAGCAGGCCCCCTAGCCTACCGCTATAGTCAATCTCGACGGGGAGTTTTGTTATACCAGGCCCCCTAGTTTATCGCCATAGTCAATCTCGACGGGGAGTTTTGTTATAGCAGGCCCCCTAGTCTACCGCCATAGTCAATCTCGACGGGGAGTTTTGTTATAGCAGGCCCCCTCGTCTACTGCCATAGTCAATCTCGACGGGGAGTTTTGTTATAGCAGGCCCCCCAGTCTACCGCCATAGTCAATCTCGACGGGGAGTTTTGTTATAGCAGGCCCCCTAGCCTACTGCTATAGTCAATTTCGACGGGGAGTTTTGTTATAGCAGGCCCCCTCGTCTACTGCCATAGTCAATCTCGACGGGGAGTTTTGTTATAGCAGGCCCCCTAGTCTACTGCCATAGTCAATCTCGACGGGGAGTTTTGTAATAGCAGGCCCCCTAGTCTACTGCCATAGTTAATCTCGACGGGGAGTTTTGTTATAGCAGGCCTCTTAAGTCTACCACCATAGTCAATCTCGACGGGGAGTTTTGTTATAGCAGGCCCCCTAGCCTACTGCTATAGTCAATTCCGACGGGGAGTTTTGTTATAGCAGGCCCCCTAGCCAACTGCCAGTGTTAATATTGTTTTCTGAAGAAGTACGCCGTACACGATGTTCCTCGCGTGGACGACGTCATCGGATACACTATAAGGATGGACAAGGACCACGATATTTTCTGGGCGTCGAACTCTACTGAGCAGGACTTACAGCTAGCCGTGGGTAAAACAGTCAGTGCAAAGCTCGACTACGACAAGATCGATTGTCTGACCTTGGCTCTTGTGACCGGTCATCGAGCATGCCAGATCAGTGGACTGACATCACAGTAGAAGTAACGGCGAAATTTACTAGAGAATACTCCAATCTTTTGATACGTTTTAGATTTAACTTTAAAGACAAAGCCCTCAACTCGGAGAGTTAAAATAAATCCATTGCCATACAATCTGAAATTATTGTCGCCTATGGTTATATAATAGTTTAATAGTTAATGTTAAAAAATGACTAATGTATACAAGTTTTTGTATCAGATTCAAGATAGGATATTATGTTCTACTTGATAATATTGTTATTCACTATTAATTAAGTTTGAAATTATTCATACGATTCTTAAATGTCTCAAAAGGTGCAGCTTTTTAAAAATGCAGTAGGCTGAAGTCCTAAATTCCTAAATCTACACAAACCCATATATCCTGCTTTATATATACATTATTGAGTAAATAAAGCAAACTCAAATTTAGCACCGTAAATATACTTACAAAAGAACTGAATTTAAACACCCGGAAGTAGACATTTTTGACAGAGGTAGGCTTTTAGTCCTAAGTAGGTAAATATATTACTTTCATCAGAACAACAAGGCAAACTCAACTATAGTGCTGGTAATTTAGTTTCCAGCCAACTAATTATACTCAAAACCACGGCATATACAAACTCCTGAGGACTGACGAAGCGGCTTCTTCCTCCGTAAATTTCTTCAGGAATTCTTCTTTCAGGACGGATGCTATTGGTTTCCTGAGAGACTGATATTGATGCGTGGTGCATGAGCTACGTAGTCTGTTTTACAATTAATTCCTATATGTTAAAATTCCTTGATATTGTTCAGTTTGTTTTTTGTTTAGTTTGCATACTTATTATCTGTTGTTGGTTTCATTCAGATCTACTTTTAATATTTTTAAAATTGGTGTTATACTGTTGTGATAAATAAATAAAATAAATAAGTATATTAAACCTTAAGTAAATCACAGAGGCTGGAACTAAGTGGTTATTTTTTAAATCCAGTAGGTTTTTGAGACTTATTTGTAAATATTCTTAACCGAGAGAAAAAGGAAAACTCAGCTTTGGCGTCGGATATATAACTAATTTTAACTAGAAATGCTTCTATACTCGCAAAACGTAATATTATAGTTAGTTCTTAACTTCTCATCGTCTAACTATGAACTGTAGAAAAATACATACCTGATCGTATGCTTAGTTACGTTTATATCATATTATAGGTGACCATTATATTACATCATAAGTGCTTTGACTAAGTATACTACAGGCTTTAAATTTAAAAATTGCAGGCGAAGGTGCGGGTAACATCTATTAATATTATAAACGCGAGAGTGTCTTTGTTTGTTTGTATTGATTTGACGAGTAAACTATTCAACCGTTCGTTCTAAATCTTACATCGGCATTCTTACCTGTCACGATTAACTGCTAGTGTATGAATGAAAACAATATTGGTTTCAGATACCGACATTTCCTACTACTTTCCTTGTACAGTTCCTGATACACAATATTTCCGTGATAACATCACTTGACAATACTTTGACGTTTTAACAATCGAAATAACTAAGAGCTATCCCTCTTTAAGCATGCGTCTTCAAAAGCAAAATAAAAATAAAGTCTTTTAGAGATCAAGGTTTGATTGTGTCCTGATGGCCACCGAGACTTGGCCTCTAGTTCCTCTGTAGGAAGACCGGCACCGCCACCATTCATCACCAGCGTCCCCCCGATCCGTGACCTTGCCTCGCCAGACCAGGGACACGTACACGTGGCTCGACCTCACGAATTGCGCAATAAAAAAGACTTTGTGAGCTGTGTCCCAAAAGGTCACTTCGCCATCCTCTGCCGTTGAGTCGACAAATTACTCCACGAATTATTACTCCTTTCGGTCGGCAGTACAAAAAGACGATGCTTTAAATTTCAAAATCTTTAAAAAATTAACCCTACCCCTTTCCTCTAAAAGTGCCTTTTGGGGCATATTTGGGTGCAAACAATTTTCCCGAATCCTTTGGGGTCGAAGTATGGGACTTTCGTTAAAACGGTAGGTTTCTCGGTTCAGACGCTATACATCGCATAAGGGTGGTCTACCTCAACCTGTATAGTGTACCTTTCTGATAAACACCTAACATATATTGGTGGTACAAATGTCAAAACTTCGTGAAAAATAGATACAGTTTATAAGTGAATTATGAATGATTTTAAGTGAAAATTGTACTAAATACACTGTTCACTACGACTTTTAAATAGCTCTTTTAAGCAGCAAATATGTTTTATTTAAAATTCGGTTTCATGGTTCGAAAATACAAATTTTCGTAACGTTTTCTGCATCGCAAAGTTTTGAACTCCTGTATTTGCGTAGGGTTTTAGTGAATTGAATTTTTACTTTTTCAATTTTTCCGTTACACGGTGTAATTATTATTCCTACATATATCTAGGTTCTAACTGTTTCGGCCTGACAATGGCGTTATTAAACTAACCTCATTTACAGCCGTCAGAGCTGTAATCCGTTGTTTCGCAAACAAAGCTTTACCCAGAAACAGAAGTTTTCTACAGCCCTTTAGAACTCTTCTCCATTATTGATTGAACGGCAGCCCGGATTCGATGCATCATGTCTTCTCGAGTCCTGGATCCTGATGCATAAGCCAAGTATTTTAAGCCTCCAACAAGTAGTAGTTTAGGACATTAAATCCGAGGATTTGTTGGAAGGGGGTTGTTGACTGGAACAGTTTGTCAGCACCGCTTCAGAGAAGTTGTTACAAAATGTCCATGCAAGTGTTCTTTAAAAGAAGGGGCCAATAATTAGGTTATCGCACCAAGTATTAAGGTTGGTTGTTTAGCATGCAGTGGGATTTTCAAAAACTTTTCAAAACCTCATTTTGTGACGGCTCATTTCTCCATTGCTCCGAAAAGTTGCATCATCTCACCATAGAACTTAAATATCAATCTTCGTGCATGTTATCACGGGGTGATAAATAAAATTTCATTCTTAGAAGTCATCTCTATGCAATGCTTGATGTAGTGAAATCCGGTATGGGTGCGTTTTACTGTCCTAAGGACCTGAGTACAGTCGTTGGCTAATTCCTGCATCGGTAACAAACTCTCATAGATGAGTCATGAGGGTTGAGCTGAATCACAGCCAAAAGGTCTGGTGCCTTATCATTCCTTACAGGCCTAGCGAGCTGGTTTACTTTGTTGTAGTCCGGTTGTGTGTTTCTAGTTTCACGAACACGACTAGCAAGTGTTTGTTAAACCTTTTGTGAATAATGGTCACGGTCCGGGTAGCGTCAAGCGTACAGCGCGGCAGCAGCTGTGTAGTCCTGCAAACATTTACCTAATACTCTATCACCGTCAACATAGAGAAAGCTTCTTCTTTGTGAAAGGCATCATATTTGACAGACAACAATACTCGTCATCAAGGACACGGCACAACACTGACTAACTAAAAAATCTGATAATACATTATTATCATCTCTTATCACTTGTTCAGAAAGGTTGAGTCGATGAAGATACGCATGACCATGGCAGTAAAATGTAACGAAACGTACAAACACGTGTGTAGTTTAATAAAAAAGGTTAAAATATAGCTGACATTGCTATTTAGTTTGTTATCAAACACATCCATCACAGGTCAGTGATGAGATATCAATCAATCAATTATCATAGTTTAAATTTGATAAGAATTTGCTCATTTTATTAAAAGGTTTATCTAACAGGTACACTTACGTTTATCTCCTTAAACGTAAAGTGTTTTAAAAAGAATTGGTAGAAACTTTGGAATACCCTAAAGTAAAGGCAGAACACAACGACATACTAAATGTAACAAAACGCCGTGAACATTATTTTTGGCGCCCCTTCACAACCATCCAAGATAAATCCGAACTTTTAAGTACAAAAAATAGCTTTTAAGAGAGCTATTTGATAGATGTAAATTCATACCTTGACTAGTTGAATATATTAGATTATACGAGTTTCAAATATCCCAACTTTGTGTATTATCCTTTCAAAATTAGCTGTAGATTAACATAGTGCCCGGAAATAAAAAAAATAATTTAACTGTATTTTTTAAGAGTGTAAAAGAGATATTATACTTCTAATTTGAAATAGGCGAATACTGCTCTTACAATCTGAAAACATTTTGTAAACCTTGATATTTCTCTATTTACTCAATATTTTATTTCTAGAAGTTACGCATTAAAATAGTACAAGACTTAGTTTTCCAAAAGTTATTTACAATATTAAAGAAAATACAAGAACATCAACCCTCCACCACCACTCAGTCTCGTGTTACAAAACTAAGACGACTCCTTTATATAAAACTTTGAAAGATCCAGCTGCACATATGTGAAAAATACTGCAAAATCCAGACACACAAACAATTTCGACACTGCTGTCAACCATGGAGCCTGGGACCAGCAGAGCGCTAAGACGAAGAATGGTGTCCAGACGAGGGATTTCACGACTGCTGTTAGCAATGGAGCCTGGGACCAGCAGAGCGCTACGACGATGAATGGTGTCCAGACGAGGAATTTCACGACTGCTGTTCGCCATGGAGCCTGGGACCAGCAGAGCGCTAAGACGAAGAATGGTGTCCAGACGATGGATTTCACGACTGCTGTCAGCAATGGAGCCTGGGACCAGCACAGCGCTACGACGAAGAATGGTGTCCAGACGAGGGATTTCACGACTGCTGTCAGACATGGAGCCTGGGACCAGCAGAGCGCTAAGACGAGGAATGGTGTCCAGACGAAGGATTTCACGACTGCTGTCAGCAATGGAGCCTGGGACCAGCAGAGCGCTACGACGATGAATGGTGTCCAGACGAGGGATTTCACGACTGCTGTCAGCCATGGAGCCTGGGACCAGCAGAGCGCTACGACGAAGATTGGTGTCCAGACGAGGGATTTCACGACTGCTGTCAGCCATGGAGCCTGGGATCAGCAGAGCGCTATGACGAAGAATGGTGTCCAGACGAGCGATTTCACGACTGCTGTCAGCCATGGAGCCTGGGACCAGCAGAGCGCTACGACGATGAATGGTGTCCATACGATAGGATTTCATGACTGCTATCAGCCATGGAGCCTGGGATCAGCAGAGCGCTACGACGAAGAATGGTGTCAAGACGAGGGATTTCACGACTGCTGTCAGCCATAGAGCCCGGGACCAGCAGGGCGCTTTGTTGAAGAAAGATTACATACCCTCCCATCCATTACTATAATCCACTCTCCACCTTGGAACCATACAATCACCTCTGGCCATCTTGAACCAGATGTGGCTCATTCTTCTAGGCCCATTAAAATGGGGTAAAACTGCTCGACGTTCTAATATCAACTCTTTAACTGACTATCAATCATTGTGGAGGGCAATTTAGAACAATTTTGGCGCAGCTGGAATTCTGTATATGTATAATAAAATCGGACCTAAACGTTGTAGCATGTTTACGCTTCAATTTCAAATTTTGACTAAATATTTAACATATTTACCATAGAAACAATCAACAATGTTTCTTGATTGTTGCATTTCTGTCATAAAATCTAACTTTTTGTGTCAGCCAGTTACTCGTAAATAATACTGTTTTCACTCTGGAGCATTTACGTTCGTCGTTTAGTTCCACCTACCTTATATTTATCTTTCGGCAAATCAATATTTTCATCAAGAATTGTAAAATGATAACAAATTATATCTATGCTTGATTTAAAATATTTAAAAAAATGTAGGGAGAATGCTGCAAATTGCCACCAGTCTTTCAACATACAAAAATTAAGTTTATAAAAAAGTGCCTAACAATTATTACACTATATTTAAAAAACGATGCATGTGACCATCAAAAATACTAATTTTTGCAACATTTTGTTGCATTAAGCACCCCACTGTGTTCTCCTAAATTTGCCTTTTTATATTCAAAAGTGTCTACCACTCGTGTAACACTTTCCGTACCCTAAAAGTGTTCATTCCTATCAAATTTAAACATTAATTGCGGTCTATTTATTAGTGGCCTGGGATGGCTTGTTTAATAACAAACCACATAACAATGCCAGCTAGTTCTTAACCTTTTTTAGTTAATCTGAACACGTTGTTGTAGTTCAGTTACTTTTTACCGGTATGGACAATCTTGTCCTTCACAGCTGCAGAACCTTTTTGATCAAGTTCGGGAGGAATGATAACGTGCACGAAGATGAATATTTTCCCCCAGCGTTTTGTGGCGCGAACAATAGAGTTTTGTGGCGTTTTGTGAACCTCCCAAATCAATAGAGATGTGAACCGCCACAACATGATGTTCTGAGCTTTTCAGAACCTCACTGGATGCGAGAGGTAGCCAACCAAAGGTACTGGACCCTCAATACTTGGTGCGGTATTGCTGGAATCTAAACTGTTGGCCCGTAATTTTCTAAGGAAACTTGACGGAAATATGTACAACAACTTTCCACAGATTACTTGCCAAATTTACTGTTAATATTCGTGAACAAACAAACTCAGGAATGCGGTTTATGCATGTTGGGGCGCCAGCCTGACTACTTTGAAGCGGTGCGTCAAACTCTCTTCCAGTCAACTATCCACCCAGATCCTAGGATTTAACGTGCGTGAAATTGTGAGGAAGTTTAAAAGACTTAATTTCCGCATCAAAGTGCACGATTTTAGATGGCCCAATGAATCGAATCAGCTGTTCTATCAATACATGGAGAAGGGGTCTTAAAGACTCTATAAAACATTAGTTCCAGGGTAGAAAAAAACTAATTGAAGTCCGAACATTTAAAAATAAGGTAAGTGGAATAACATAATTATTGCACGGACATATATTGAACCTTGATAATTAACTAACTTATATTATAATGAATAACCTTAATTACAACATGTAACGGAGAAAAGGTTTTTTTAGGGTAAATAATGTATTCCCTAAAAACGTACAGCAAATACAGGAGTTCACTATGCTTTAATGCAACGAAACGATAAGAAATTATTACTTTTGGCGCCATTTTCGTACCTTAAAAGAGCTATTTGTCTTTAAAATTTTTTGTTTCATATAATGTCTACAAATACTATACTATTTCAATCAGTATTTATTTTATTTACAGATCAATATCAATTTTTCTTTATTAGTCACAATCAAAAACCGCGCGGAAACCGATACTGAGAGTGAGAAGGTAAAGAGATAAGTTAGGCTGTCGGAGTTTGTATAACGTCAATAACTTGCTCCTGCTACAGGCCGAGCCGCCTAGAGCTAAGTTAGGCTGTCGAAGTTTTTATGACGTCAATAACTTGCTCCTGCTACAGACCGAGCCGCCTAGAGCTAAGTTAGGCTGTCGGAGTTTTTATGACGTCAATGACTTGCTCCTGCTACAGACCGAGCTGCCTAGAGCTAAGTTAGGCTGTCCGAGTTTATATGACGTCAATAACTTGATCCTGCTACAGACCGAGCCGCCTAGAGCTAAGTTAGGCTATCGGAGTTTATATGACGTCAATAACTTGATCCTGCTACAGACCGAATCGCCTAGAGCTAAGTTAGGCTGTCCGAGTTTGTATGACGTCAATAACTTGATCCTGCTACAGACCGAGCCGCCTAGAGCTAAAAGTTAGGCTGTCGAAGTTTTTTATGACGTCAATAACTTGATCCTGCTTGCAGACCGAGCCGCCTAGAGCTAAGTTAGGCTGTCGAAGTTTTTATGACGTCAATAACTTGATCCTGCTACAGACCGAGCCGCCTAGAGCTAAAAGTTAGGCTGTCGGAGTTTTTATGACGTCAATGACTTGCTCATGCTACAGACCGAGCCGCCTAGAGCTAAGTTAGGCTGTCGAAGTTTTTATGACGTCAATAACTTGCTCCTGCTACAGACCGAGCCGCCTAGAGCTAAGTTAGGCTGTCGAAGTTTTTATGACGTCAATAACTTGATCCTGCTACAGACCGAGCCGCCTAGAGCTAAAAGTTAGGCTGTCGAGTTTTTATGACGTCAATGACTTGCTCATGCTACAGACCGAGCCGCCTAGAGCTAAGTTAGGCTATCGGAGTTTGTAAGACGTCAATAACTTGCTCCTGCTACAGACCGAATCGCCTACAGCTAAGTTAGGCTGTCGAAGTTTTTATGACGTCAATAACTCGCTAGTGCTACAGACTGAACGGCCTAGCTCGAACCGTGACTAACGCATATCTAAGCGCCACCTTTTCCTCTCTACTACACACGAGAGCGCTTAGGTTTATTACTGTAAGTCGTTCCTTCAAGTGAAGTGCATTGTATTGTTCAGTGACGCTTGGACTGTAGAGAAGTCTGTACTGTGGCGGTTGAGGCGCGAGAGGGGTGGACAATTTGTAGGAGGTGGGGGTTCGCGTTGCAGATTGTCACCTTCCCTTCCCTCGCTTCACGCTCATTGGCTTTGTCTATAAAAAGAATACTGTGAGCTTAAGAAAGCAAGAGTTCGTCGCACAACCAAACGCCCTGATAGGTCTTAATATATAATTAGAGCACTACTTTCCTATGACTGCGAGCCGGATTTCCAACCTAGTAATTGTTTGCGTCGAATCTATTGCTTGTTAAAAATAACGTAAGATAGTAAATCCAAAGGAGGTATATATTTATATACTAAGCATTTAGCTGTAGCATATATACGTACAAGATTAATTTACTATACTCTTTTAATATAGTAACATATATATTAGAAACTCGCCGTAGCCTCGCTGGGTCAGATTCGGGAATAAGCTGAAGAAAAGAGATTAGGAATTTATATCGAATTTAGAGATTAGGTTTTACAGGGAGTTAAGCGGATCTAGGTGTATGGTTACCTGTCTCAGGAAGGAGCAAATGTTACCAGGTGGTAAATGTAAGGGTATTCTTTTCTTGAGCGTATTGTGTCTGTTACGAGAATAAGTAGTCAGTAATCCTTATCAGTAGATGAGGGTGGTTTAATACATCCAGGAGATTATATGAGTGTTCCAGTGAGGTTCTGGGAGAGGGATCAATGTTACCGGGGATTAAGAGGTTCTTTTATGGAGCAGAACGGTAGTTTATGAACGCCTACCCCCGCAAGCGGGTGTGCATTTCCTCAATAGACTTCCCTATTCAATTAAAGATTCCCCAACGTGTAAGGCATTAAAGACTCGCCTCAAACGATTCTTGTGTCTCAAGCATTCTATAATGCGGGTGAGTTTTTGGCATTCGACTGGGAGATCGCCCAATTAAAAGACTGTACTAAGTGGGTTGCATTGTCAATGAATGAAAGAAGCGTGATTGAAAAATTGTATGTATGAATGTATATTGTGTGTATAATTGCCTGGAATTTTAGAAACCCCGTATTGACGTTTGCCATACAATGTACATACTGTCACTGCAATAAAAAAGATTTAGATTTAGAATTAAGAGTGGTCGGAGGGGACAACCATTCCCCTGTATGCCCGTAACATCGCTACAGAGTGGCCATCCGACCGGAAGATATCGGGAATAAGCCGGAAATTTAATGCGCCGAGGAAAAACGGGAAATAAGACTTTGTTGTAGAAAGAGGAAAATCTAACACTCGACTTTTCTGTCTAAGAGTTAACGAAATCAAGAAATAATTTGAACAGTTTTGTTTAATCACGATTTTAATCCCTTATATTGTATTTTACGTTATTTGATCCGTTTAATTGTGAGTGAGGATCGATGAAGTGCGGATAATGATGAGTGTGTGGAGGGATTGTCGATTTGATCGATGCCTCCACTATTTTCGATGAGATTATCATGGTTAGACCAAGCATATGTAACCCAATGTCGAGGCGTTTCAGAGTACACGACTACAGTATAGCGAACAAGCTGTGACCTGAACCCCCGTCTTTTTTGTATTGATTAATTAGGGACGGTTCGAGTACTCGACTGATCGTTGGCCCAACGACCCTATTTGTTTAGTTTCTTTACGTTGTTAAAATAGGGCCTTTTCCCAACGAACCTTTTACTATTTATTTACAGGTATAGGTTCGTTGGACCAACGGTCAGTGGTGTAATTGGACCGTGAATTAAGATTAAGCAATAATATTTGAACGGGGTCGTTGGGCCAAACAACCTTAAGGGAATGAATCCTACGATGTTCAAAAGAGGGCCGATTACACCACCAGGTGTTGGTTCAACGACTAAAACCGCTGCATTAGCTCATTTAAGCGACCAGAGTGTCGATCAGTTTACTACTTCATTCTCCGTCTCCTTCTAAGCCCTCTTGCAATACAATGTTTTACTTTTTTTGCATTCCAATTAATATGTTGTTTTAGTGTTGTTCTGTAGATACTAATGTATCTAGAAAATATTACATATATGATAAAATAACCCGATAAATATTAAATACTAAAAATAAAGATATACTTAGTAGGAGTATGTACTATTATATCAGTATTAGTATCCACAAATGCTTATATATATATATATATATATATATATATATATATATATATATATATATAAATGTATATATTTATACTGTTACAACCTACTGTTATCTGTATATTTTTAACATCAATTTACCATTAATCGGATTACTTGTTTCTAAGTTACCGGTTATCAAATTAGCAATTTGTTTATAAGTTCCAAAATACGTATCCTTTATCTCAAATATTTAAATTAAGACTGTTATTTAAATAAATCGTATTTGTTTTTACGTTTAAACGCAGAAATAATCGATAAATGTTGCCTCGTTACCGTTATTACAGTTTCAATAGTTATTTAGTGGTGAAGCCGCGATAGTTGCTGTATCTAAATTGAATGTACAATGATTTCGGTTTGCAACTAATTATAGATTTTGTAGTGTGTGTTTCATGTTGCGATTGAGGATTTTTTACTATATATTTCTACTGATAGTTCAGTATATAGTTCTGACAATCTTATAAAATTTGGTACAAACCCCTGGAAACAGTGGTAACATCACGGTTTGTTCTACACAGACCCCAATGATGTATTGCGCGTCCGTCATATTGATTATTATCACATTAATTATGCCATTATTGATTGTGGGACAGGTGGACATCACATGGCCACTCCGGTTAAAATACTAACCCAAAGTTTAATGGCAGTTTTACTGATTAGTTCCTATTGTTAAAACAAGAGTAGAAACAGGAAAAGCTAGCAGTATGTAAATATTGTTTTACGATAAGCAATTTACGATTGCAATATTGTATTCGAACTGATGACATATTAAATGTGCCTACCATCAAATACTTTGCATTTAAGGAGCAATAGTACTAAATATTGGCCGATAACATTATTCATATAATATTCAAATCACTATTCTTTATTGAAATGGTATATAAATTTTATTATATTTTATTTAACACTACCTGCCATATCCTTTGTAAAGCCTTATATTTATTTGTCAGTCTGTCCGTAAGTGCGTTAATTTTGATAGCAAGTTAATTCTATTGTTAAAAGTTCTTGCATACCTAAACATGTTGATAAGCACTTCCCTGATAGTTTTGACGGATAATCGGACAATGTCTCACTTTTTTATAAATCGGTATACATGATCTAATGTCTATCATTGTGTTTGTACTAAGGGATGGTTTCTTTTGCTAATAGCACAGTGTAGCGGTTACGATGGTTATCGCAAGATAACAGAGACAAGGCCGTCGATTGTGACTCCTACTTCGATGGGTGACAGCAGAGCTTTGACAGCAGAGCGATCCTCTTCTTGCCAAAGCTCTCCTAGTGGTAGTTCGTTAGTCACCTTTAAGCCCTTGTTATCCAGATTAGGTGTACCTTAGCCCTTTGTCAGTTAAAATGAGACAAAATTTACTTTTATCACCTCAGCAGAAGTCAATCCAAGATGCCTTGCACTTAACAATCCTGAATATTCTATCAATGTAAAATACAGTAAGTAGTACCATAAAGGACTTAAGTAAGAATACATAAGTTATTAGAACTTTTTTTGTTTTTTGTTGTTTTTTTTTTGAGGGAGAGGCAGTAAAAATGCAATTACGCACGCAGGTGACCAGACTGTAGAGTGGGACTCCCCTAAAACCGGGTTTACCCACTAAAAAACCTCCTCTATCTTTAGGATTTTAACCTGGGATTGTTTATCACATTACTTCAGGCTAGGCCTAAATTTGGCTTAAGCCCGTGGGGCTCGCTCCTTATTCAGCCGCTCGGTCAAGGGATCTGGGCACTTCGCGGTCCAGATCGGGTTTCATTTCCAGGAGGATGACCCGGACGAACGGTGACAAACAATTCCAGTTCCCCTCATCCTCCATTATCTTTTCGCAGACCGTATCCACCGAAAAAAAAACCCCGAGTTTTCTTGAGGTCTCCAGGCGGGGCCTTTCCCAACGCGGACAGCGGAAGAAGGTGTGTTCCGCGTCGTCGGGAACGCCCGGGCAGTAGATGCAATCCGGTGAACCTGTCTTGCCCATCCGGTTCAGGTACGACTTGAAATAAACGTGACCTGTCAGGAACTACGTGAGGTAGTAGTCCACCTCGCCACGCCGCCTTTCGACCCATGGTTGAACCTGCTCGTTGGCTGGTGTTGCCACTGCTGGAAGGTTCGGGCATGCTCTTCGGATCTTGCTGCGTCTTTGCCGATCTCGCCTTGTCTCTGATAAATGGCCTTCCTCTCCCCTGCCAAGAGCTTGACAGGGATGACTCCGGCAACCACCAGGACGGCAGGCTCGGATACTGTCCGATAGGCGGAACACACCCGGAGCGCAGCTTGACGCTGAACCCGGGCGAGTCGCAACCTATAAACATTCCTTGGTAATAGCGTCTGCCCACACCTCTGCCCCATAAAGGAGCACGGACTGGACTGCGGACATCAATAACCGTCTTTTGCTGGACCGAGGACCCCCGACATTGGCCATCAGCCTACTAAGATAAGAGAACACCTTAGCAGCCTTGTCCGCCGAACGGAAGATCTGGTCTCTCCAGCTTAACTTGTTGTCCACCATGACTCCGAGGTACTTGGCGGCACGCGTTGACTGGACCACTTCCCTTCCCACTCGCAGTGGGACGACGGTGTCAATTCTCTTCTTTGTGAGAATCACGATATCCGCCTTGCTCAGAGCAAGCGAAAGACCGTGATCTGACATACAGGCGTTGACCACTCGCATGACCTGATTCAACTTTAGCTGGGCCAGCTCTACGTTGCGTGCGGCGATGAGAGCCGCAACGTCATCGGCGTACCCAACTAAGACGGTTTCCTCTGGCATCTCGGATCTCAGAAGGCTGTCATAAGCGATATTCCAGAGATCCGGGCCGAGTATTGAACCCTGCGCGGCACCAGAGGTGACTTCCACCGTCCGCGCTCCGTCTCGAGTGTCGTATATCAGACGCCTAGAACGGAGGTAGTCCTCGATGAGCCGCAACAGATACGTTGGAATGCGGAAGGTGTCACGAAGTGCATCCAACATATCGACCCATCTCGCCTAGTTGAAGGCATTCTTGACATCAAGCGTAACAAGAAGCACTACTCGGCGGGAGAAATGGTTGCGGCTCTCGGCTCTCTCTCAACTGCTTTCTGTACTTCCGTAATCGCGTCGATTGTTGATCGTCCCTTTCTGAAGCCTTACTGACGAGGGCAAAGGTCCCCGACAGCTACCACGGCAGAAATCAGGCGGGAATTTATCAATTTTTCAAAAAGCTTTCCAGCCGTGTTTAGCATACAGAGAGGTCTGTAGTACGACGGCAAATCTGGATCACTTTTCCCTTGCTAATAAGCACCAGCCTGGCGGTTTTCCAGGTAGATGGAAACACTCCTTCAACCAAGCAGGCATTGTACATTCTCAGCAAAAAGTTATTAATACTAGTAAGGAGAGGTTTTCATGTTTATTTGTGTTTATTAAAATGACAGTTTTGATACTATAATATTCAAATATTCTGAACGTTTGAGCCAGCTGGATCAATAAAAGCAATGAAAGATTATTCCAATAGTACAGGAGTGCCCAAGAGGAGTTGTTTGTCAAGTCTCCGATTCTCGTTTCTCGTTACTTCGTTATCATCCAACTAATGAGACTCAACGAGGTTCAAACTAATTCAAATTTTATTTGTAGATAATTAGAGTACGTATGGGTTAAAAGACACTCATGTATTACTACATTAATCACTTATAACATAGTATAGGATAGGTAAAAATGAAACAAATTAACAATGAAGAATAGAGAATACACGTTGCATACATAGTATTTAAGATACAAATGTCTCCTAAGAATATGACGTCATGGACCTCACGTACAATACAACCTAAAGAATTAAATAAGAGAAAGGAATATCATAGGTATTAAAAGTAAAGAGCTTACAGCAGAAAAACTAAGCTGTAACATACTTATTGATATTAACTTAGGAACATTTATTAATTGACTTGTATAAAATATTTTAGCCTGTGCTTGATCCTCTCCCTCCACGAAGAGATACAAGGCTACAATAATCCATATAAAAGGGTCGTATGTGTGACAGTCTACAAATCACGTGACTCAAAAACTTCAACTTGAAATATTTATACGCTTTTTCGTCAAAGTTTTATAATTAGTTGAACAGATCTTTACTTTCAGATTATGTTCTAATACTGAGCTGTAATCTGTAGTTTTTAACACTCATGTGTAAAGTCAGGAGACTATAAATCCCATTGTTGTTATGTTTGCTTAGTGACAATTTTCCAAAACATTAGATGAGGTGAATTCAAACATTTTGCAACTCAGTTCTTTCCTAGTATAGTACAGTAGTATTTAAAATTTAATAATATATTTGGAATTTTAAAATTATTTTAGATTTAAGAAAACAATTTTTTAAACTTTAGTTTGGCTTCCATGGTAAACATTTTAAATTATCTTTAGCAGTATACAAGAAAGTAATGTTATGAAATGTCAAAAAAGTGTTAGATCCACCTTATAGTAGATAAAAAAATTTTAATCAAATAAAAACAAAAATGTACTAAAAATTAAGAAAACACCAGAACAGCATCAGGTGTACTGCACCTGAAAAAACAGTTTCCTAACAGTTTATTGCGTTCCAAGAGAGAAAATGTTCACTTTTTCAAATATGACCTCCAATCATTTTCATATGAGCGTCCTTAGGTTCCTAAGTTTTATTTATTCAGGTTTTAAGCTTTTTTAGCTTCCAACAAACAGTTTCGATCTTTTCCGCAGCTTTTATAAGATTCTTTTTAAGCCATAAGCCTAGTTGTTACACTTTTTCTACTTAATAATGCTTACTGCTACCATAACTCTTAAATACTTACACTACAATAATCAATAAGTTCCTGCATGTAAAGTAACAAAAACCCGTTTGTGAATAACTGACATTATATAATTATTGATTGACTTATTGCACTATGTTATTGTTTACAGGGCGGAAAAAGTAACGATGTTACAACCGATTTCCAGCTGAGTAAATTGCCAATCCATTAATTAAAGAAAAAGAAAGACAGTAGATTTTTTATAGTATGAAAATTGGAATGTTCATGTAAGTCTTTAAAATACACAAGAATGTTTCTACAGAACACTTAAATGTAAGATTATGACAACTATAAAAAACCAATCTTACTTCTGACAAATTTCCTATGTGAAATAATTATATTATAATTATATTATATTATATCTAGTGCAAATTCACTGATTCTCCATGCGAAATGGTCCTAAAACATTTTTTATTTATGTCGTATTATTATAAATTATTATTGTCTGCACTTTGCATTATCACAAACTACAGGAATGTGTAAATACAATCAGCTTTATGAATAAGAGAAATTTCTGCTAAGGAGATCCCACAAATTGTTTAGAGCAATGTGAGTGTGATCCGAGATTGTTATTTCTCGTACTTTAGATTTCAAACCAAAAGACGTAACATAAGTAACATGCCAACTCAGAGCGAGGAACCCCACTGAGTCTATTACCTTCCCACTGTGTCTCCATCTCACTCTCTCTAACTCTATCTGTCTGAAACTGTACTTCTGATCACAACTTCCCTACTACAGATTTACAACAATTGGATATCAAAATGATCTGTCCATCTTACTTCCAATATAAATCACAGTGAAAAAATTTCAAAAGTCTGTAAGCCGTGCTTTAATAAAAAATATTACAACATATGTGTTAAACATTTTTCTTTAGGTAAATATATAAAACATGTATTTACCGACAAAGCAAAATATTTCTATTCGGTGTGATTCGGTTATTCAGGCAATGGTTGAATCCAGCAGGGCCCCCCCTCGATTTTAGCTCAAGCATTATTCTCCAAAACGATATATTTATATTTAATCATGAAGCATATATTAAATTATTATTTGGTATACAGATAAAATTCAATATTTAAATGTAAAATTGGAATTTAATTAGACATTGTTAACACAGTATAATTTTAATAGACACTTAATTTCCTCTTTTACTGTGGAAGAGAGATCTGGCGTGAATTTCAGTAACTAATAGAATAAGTTCAAACTTCTAGTACATATGTATGTGCAAAAGTTTTTTGAACTAAATTTAAATTATTAACTTTTACTAATGAAAAACATGTTATCGTTTTAAAATAATAAATTAAAATAATTAACTAATTTCTCTTCATTACAAATATTTTGCTTTCTAGAAATTCTAAAAAGATTTCCATAAAACTGTAAAGTTGAAAAATGTTTCTCATAAACGGATATATAAATATTTTTAATAAAACTATTTGAAAATTCCCATAATATTTGGAGGAGTGTATCTGCAATGAAATAATGATAACTGATTCTCTCTGTACTCTATGAGTACTGAGAGGATTATACACAACAACAAACACAAATTAGTGGCTTTTACACGAAACATAAAAATGAATTGTGTTAACTATATTTAATTTGTATTACTGTTAGCAATACCGATGAACGGTTCCAGTGCTTTGAGCTGTGATTAATAGTCTTTTAGAATAGGACAAGAATTCCTTTGGGTAACTAGAGATAGGGAGTAAAATAACTTTGATTAATAAAGAATGAAAGTAACTCATCCAAGTAAATCCTGATCCTGGTCCTGCTTCTGGCTGTCCCGCCGTTTTCCTAGTGGTATTTCCGGGGCTTGTTGTGAATTGAACAAAGTTGAAAACTGAGGCGACATAACACTTTATAATTATTTAAAATATTTAATTATTTAAATGCTGTGAGGTTTCCATGGATATAAGATAATATTTCATGTAAACTGCTGCTTACGTCTCACCTGTCGCTTTTTATTGCTGACGTCACGACTACTACCAACACTAAACTGAACGCTTGTTATCTGATTACCCCATCACATACATTTTAGGAGGCAAACGTGTGAATAAAACATAATTATAAACATTTTATTGAGGATTGTCCCCCGAATCAGTTATGATTTATTTGCTACATTATTATTGTTTACACACAATATTCAGGGACACCATTTGTCATAAAATTTTATACTTTTGTTAATTATTCTATAATATGTACGTTTAAGTTACAAAAACCAGCAAATAACATAAATATAATTTATGAATAATCAATCATATTTAAGTTTATATTATAAATGGAACATTTTTGATGTTTAATATTCACGTGAAACTTACCGGACAGATTTAACTAAGTTTGATATGTCCATTACTTAGGTACAAAGAAAACATGCGCATTTGTATTTAAAAGTAATCCCCAAACAATTATTGAAATTTTTATTTCATTTTAAAACTTCACAATGTATAAATTGTTAAATTTAAAATTAACAATGTAGCATTTCACTGTTAACCATTTGACACAACGCAATTTATTACAATTTCTTTTTATTTCAGTAAATAAATCAAATGTGTTAGGATAAAAATATTATTGTCAAGTATGATAATATAGTATTTATATAGATGGCACCAATAACATATGGAACCAATTTGCATATTATATCTTATTATATCCTTACATTTAGCTTTTTGGACATTTACACAAAACGTATTTAATAGGCAAATGTCTCAATAGGCAATAAAATCGCATTGTTAGATAATACTGTACGTCGAATCATAATCATACAATATCAAATAAACTCCTTATGAATTAATAAAACTATCGTGCCTCATAATAAATGTAATACCTCAAAGTAGAGTTTAGACACCGGAGATATTATTAATTACATATGATGGAAGCGTATTAGGTATAACATTGTTAGAGAATCCTATTTACTGTTTTATAATAATACGCTAGTAATGAATTCCTCACGAAACCTTCAAAGAATGGAAGTTCATAAATGAGTATAATATCTCAAATTATGATTTAAACAATTTATATAAATTATTACATTTTGTATAGTTATAACCTAATATAGTTGTTAAAAAGTAGACTCCAAATTATAAATTAATTATATGATTAAATGAACCAATTAAAGGAAGTTGTTTAAACATTTTTATTTAAGAAATAAGGTAGCAAGACAGTTTATAATGCACACGCGATACACGTAAACGCCATATATGGATAATAGGTCAGAATATATAGTGGAATGATACATATCCTAGCATTTATGTGTACATCTAAGAGCACAACGAACAACGCAATGCATTTATTGACTAAAATATTGGTATGATGCAATACTTAAGTATTAATTACTTGTGGTAATAACATAAAAACACGAGTACTACCATTTAGGTGCATTTTCAAAAACTAAGGTTATTTTAAAGCATAAAAAACCTTTATCCTTCCTTGCTGGGCGAGATATTCGATCTTTGTACATTTATATTTGGGCTACTTCTTTTTTAATTTATAATCTAATGATAAATACTTAATAACTTTTTGCTTGTAAAGCATTTATGAACGGCTATTTAATAGTGTCCGTTTTAGATTGAAATCGAGAAGAGGAATTTTCAGATTTATACTTTTCTTAAAAGTTTTTTATGAGGCCACAAAAGTATATATTATTACAATTTTCTTATATTTTATATCAACATAATTAAATTTGTTGTCAAAATTCGAGACCATTTTTGTGTAAATTAAGTAATTAATTGACTTAAGTAATTAAGTACAGTATCAGTTTTGTTGTAAATAAAATCTTGCTACGCACAATTTCAAAAAGTTTTAATGTATATAGCCTTGGTTATTGTTTTTGTAAGGAAAAAAATAGTAGGGATCACAGAGTATGGCGCTGATCTATGAAATCCCCTTGAACAAATAATTCGTTGAAAACATCCTAATCCTGAAGGATTTGTAGAAAGTAAATCATTGATATATACTACTACTGGTGCGGAAGCCGAATTGTTCTGTCCTGATAGACGTGAAGAACTCCTCAGGGAATCTCGCCAAGACGATCTTCTCCAGAATCTTGGAGAGCACAGGGAGCAGGAGGGAGATCGGCCTGTGGTTCTCCGGGAAGAGAGGGTCCTTGCCGGGCTTGGGTATCATGATCACCTTGGCATCCTTCCAGGTGTTTGGGAAGTGAGCCCTTACAAGTGAGACGAAATAGCTAATTGAAGTGATACAGTTATAGGAACGTTTAATATCGTTAGATCTTCATCATTATATACTTAATTTCACTATAACCAATTGTTTAGTTATCTTATACTCGTATGGTAAAATATAATAAATTGCTTTGGAGAACTTTCGTGATCATATTTTAAATGACAGGTTATTTTGTTTCGTATAGTTTTGGAGGCATTTTGTGACTGAAATGGTTCTTTGTTTTATATAAATTACTGAGAATATTTTCATTTTTTAAATATTTTCCATTAAAATTAGTTTTTTTATAACTTAATTTAAAAAATTAGGTATCAACTTTATCGGTCATTGAATTTAACACATTGTTGTTTTGTATATACATATTTTATATGTGGGTTTGTAATTATGAAAAACGTAAAAAATTATTAGGGATTTGGATTTAGCATCTTATACTTTAAATATGCTCAATTTCTTGTAATTAAGTTCGGGATTGGAAATTTTTTGTCAGTTATGTGGTTCTGCTACACTACTGGAATAGATAAATCGTTTCTTCTATTGATTGTGTACGACACATGTTAAAAAGTATAACTCTAATTGTTACTTTAGATAACAGGCTTAACATAATTTACTCTTATTCAAAATCAAGTAAATATCATTATAATGAGGAAATCATTAACGTCATTCAAGCGGAAATAAAATACACGTGGAGAACCCTCACAATGCTTCTATAACTTCCTCGCATTGATATATCCAACCTAATATAACTAAACCAACGGGTATTAGGATACATTTGTTTACTAGTCTGCGTATTTCACTTTTAAGACAGGAAACACTGTATATCCAGACAGGGGTCATACAAACATATTGCCTGCTAAAGTAAACTTCTCGATTTTTAACAATAATAGTTACTGTCTCAACACTTACACATTTAACATTTTCGTGACCTTAATAAACACGTCTTTTTGGTGTGTAAAAGCAATAAAATTCATTAAGTGAATTCGTTTTTAATCACCAAGTTTCTTGAATGTGTCTTCACACTTTGATATTTCATCATTTTTAATTGCGTAGACAAATCTTGTTTGTCAGTGGCTGCCACTTTGATTTCATCGCACAAAAACATGTATAGGAACAATGATATAAAAGTAAAATATTAATTTGATCAATCACAACTTCTTTATTGGTCCATTAACTCAGCACTCAGAAAAGTACTACAAGTAACACGATGCGATGGCCAGGGGCAGCACCAGGACCAGGACTCACATGGCTGAGTAATTTTAATATTTAGTCATCATTTCCCGCTCTCACTATTTCGTCTTACCCAAAGCATTTTACATCCTATTTTTAATGAGAATTGTTATATTGGTTTATTATTTCATTCAATTTCTTTTGCATTATATAAGACGTGTAATTGTTTACGAATTTCCTTTCGTTTTTATTATAGGGAAGTGATTAATCTTAGTGTTTACTGTTATTAATCCTCTCTGTAACAAAAGCATCCAGACAGAATAGGTGATCAATTATTATACTCCAATAATTGATTTTGTAACTCTTTTACATAGTTGATCAAAAGTATACAGCTGCTTGTGAGAAGTATTTCCTCACTTATTGTTTAAAGCAATCTCTTTAGCGTATTAGAAGGCTAAATATTAAACATTAATTGAAACTAGTATGTGCTAGCTGGCTAAATGAGAATTGGCTTACTAATTCATGTTAAATTGTTAAAACTCAATTACTTTAAATACAGTGTTATAAAGTTTGGCAATAAAATATAGTCTATATATTTTTATTCGTTCGGTTGGTTACTAAAACCTACAACAGAGCTCTCTACATCTGTAAAATATATAAAAATATCCAATTGAAATAAAAAGTAAGGGAGATGCAAATTATATTTAATTGTCAACTTTAAATGTTGTACATTCTACTGAAAAAAAAATAATTAAACTTTTGTCTCATTACTAAATAGAATGAATCTTTTTGCAATATGAGAATAATGCATCTCTCTGCTTATAAGTTCTAAATCGACTGGGCAACCTGTTTGTCTAAACCATTACTAGAAAGGTTAGTACTAACGTTTTAGCACTGTAAATGAAATAAAAGTACTAATATAACTTACTACAGACTTTTAATTTGTTGCTTTATTACATATTCCAAATCAATCATTTTTGTTATTGGGTCTCGGGCCAATCAAAGATGTGCTGGACTCGACTAAGAAACAGACTTAAACTAAACCACGTAGAAACTAAACCGAATGTGATGTCTCATCACCAAACTTTGATCGATTTTATATCTCTGCGTGACGTTACTGTAGACGGAACTGTATTACCTAATTGTGTAAAGGTTAAAACATAGGACTGGCAATAAATTGTAATTTAAGATGGATTGATGCAGGGACAGAGACTTGTAAGAACGTTTTTACATGAATACATTCAATCAAACACTGCAAAGAGTTTTGCCGCATCACATAAAACTGTTAAATATATAAAATTAATAACCATATCTTTTTTTTTCAGTGAGCCCATTTTAACGATACACTAATGTTTAGCAAATTTACTATTATTTAGTCAATACTGATCAATTAGTGCATGGTTTCAATAAAAGTTATTGCATATTTCTGGTTTAATTCAATTTTAGCGAAGTTCAGGATGGTTACAAGTAAGCTCTGAAACTGCAGGTAACTAATCTGCTGTAATATAATTTTACAAATTTTTTAGTCAACTGTGCATACTCCGGTCAACGTTTTTGGCGATTATTGTTGCTGCTGAAGTAATTGAAAAGTGTGTACCAATTTTATGTTACTACAAAAATAAATTTTGTAGGACTACGAATGTTTAACCGTATTCCACCTTATTTAAAAGGTAATCAATCACACAACCATTCATTCGTTAGGTAAATCATTGAATAGATAGTTGTTTATAGTCAATGATATTGAAAATACAATGTTAAAAATACACGTTAAACATTTTTTCCCAGGATTCATTTATGTATCATTATTACATGCACATGTTCTGCTTTTAAAAATCATATTTATCGTCTGTTAGCGTTCTTTATCAATATTTATAATTATTGTATATTTTGACGCTGTATGTTTGTATTCTTATTTAGAAAAATTTAGTGTATTTCTTGCAATCATGATTGTTTTATTAGACTCTGAACCATTATTCTTTTATTGTAGTTTTGTTGTACGTGGATTATGTTATCAATACAAAAAGCTATTCATTAGGTAAAGCCTAATCAAACTATTAAACATTTTTAATTTTATGTCTATTTTTTATACTAAATTTGCATTTGTTTTAATTTAATTTACTTTTGCATTTAAATTATGATGTTAGAATTCTCCGAACAGATTCGAGACTCGCCTTAGAGGAATCGTACTTGGTTTGTCTCTTTTGATATAGAGTAGTGTTCTGGTAACCATAAATTGCTCATTCTCTTTGATACATGCAATATGTGTCACACATTGTAAATTATCTTTTTCTATATATTTTCTGTAAATACTGTTTATCATTTACATACATTTTATTATTATAGGTTAAAAAAATTATATAAAACTTTTTACGCTAATTATTCTGGTTCTATTTTAAGGCAAATGGAAAAATATATTGACATGCAATAGTCAATAGAGATGTAGACTGTTTATAAGTTAGTTCGAACTTTCAAAAACCAGTCGCAATCAAGGATGTTTTATAATTTTAGAAGAATTCTTTAATTACTTAAGTGTCTGTCAGTGAGGGTGGTAAATCACGTCTACACATAAATCTTACCATAAAAAGTTCCAAAGGTGATGACAATCATACTTTTTCATGTCATAAAGAAATTTGACGTGTGGTCTTGACGCCTAAATATATATTTCGACACATTCCAGTATTTAACAGTACCTTTGGTGTGTTTGGCACTATTGATTATTATTAAATCCGAAGCTATATTGATTATATTTTTACGTTGATTATTATTAAAGCTACATTGATTTCAGATAATAATAAATATCAACTCAAGGGCTGTAGAATCTTTTTATGTTAGACATTCAATAAGCCTTGTTTGGTTTCTTAAGATCAAATAGTAATTTTAAAATTACATTCAAACAAATAAAATTTCTTGTTATCACATTAATTTACTAAAAGAATCAAAAGGTAAACTATAAAGCGCTTTGAGTGAGAACATCATACGGTTAAATTCCTATCAACTGTCTAAAGTGAATTATACTTACTCGTATAAAGGCGCTCAAACAAACATCTTTGGTGCCTAAAGAATGCGGTATCTGTGATTGAATTGAGAGCCACTTATACTATGCATATTTTTTTCTATTTTAGCGTTCGTCTTTTGGATAGTTTATATAGGTTTATTGTTTAATTAATACACAATCGTAAGTATTGTTTCAACACTCGCAGAGTAGTAATAAAAGCAGAAACCTATTCGGACATAAAAATTAAATTTAAAAATAATATTATTGATAAGATATAAAATAACCAATTATTTAACAAATGGGAATTGCTAAAAGACAATTTGGAGTGTTACTCCTTTAATTAAGAAATTTATATTTATCAAATGGTAAACTAAACAAATTCTCTCTTTTCCACAAGAGTATTGGTATAGTATTAGTATACAATATGTTATGTGGGTTATATATTATACTTTCATTACTATCCAAAAAACGTTTTCATACCGTTATATCTTGAATACTAAACTATAGGAATAAAATAAACAAAATAGTATCAGTTCTAAATCGTAGAATATACACCTGTATGTGTATTAAACGATAAGTTTTAGTGAGACTGGTATTTAACTAACAATTATGATATCTATTGAGGAATTTACGGTGTACTCCCCATTTTATTCTCATTATCTATGGTTAGCTGATGCGGATATAACATTTTGGTATCTAAAGGGTGATTTTAAATGTGTTAAGCTAATGTGTTGTTACAATATAATAATTTCATGTTTTAAACCCTTTTGATAACCTTCTCATTTTGACCGCCATCAGAACTAGTGAATATAATGTTTTACTTATTTATTACAGAAAATTTCACAATAAATTTCAATAAAAATCTATTTGTTTATGTATACAATGAAAATTAGCTATCACCTTCTGTGTTATGATCGAATAATTTATTCTTTGAGATAATGTTATACAATTTCGACATTTACATACATACTGATTTTGGAAGCAAAATTCGATAAAGTATTTTAAGTTATACTAATTTAAAACCTCAGGTTTAACCAGTGACACTGTGATAACGAAGCTCTAGGTTACCATGACATTTACAAACCTCACTCCGCCATCACTTTGTCAAGTGATGCGCTTTTACACGAGGATACCCAGTAGCGGTCTTTCGTTAAAGGGTTTACACTTAATTTGGCAGAAATATTTCAAATAGTAGAACTTTATTATCAGTTTTAATTATTATTGAATAGTTATGGTATAACTTCACTCAGGTGGAATGGTTCGAAATTATTCAAAGTATTAAACCTCCAGCTAGTGCAACGAATACCTGCAAGTTAAGAGGAAATGACACATGTTTTATTGAATTATAAACTAAGTTGTTATAGACATGTAAATACCAAGTAGGTATTATAAGTAACCGAGTGTGAGAAGACTGTGAAATTTAACTGTTAAATTCTCTTGGCCAATTGGCATTTAGATTCGCCCCTTTTCAATTTTTCTAGAAGCCTTCATTTTTAGCACCATCTTTAACAGGGATGGCCAAAACAATGTACGATCGCCCTCTGCAAATTCTTTAACTGTGAAATGGCATATTCTTTGCAAGCATTGTGAACCTTTGGTTCTTAGTATATTAGCCTCTGACAGATTCCCTTAACAGCTTCTGTGACAAATCGATCTCTGGAGCTCCAGTATCAAATTTTACCTTTTATTAAGTGCAGATCGGACATAAAAAATTTAAAATTTAAACAATTTTTGGATTTTGATATTTTAATAAAATTGTATTATGCATTTATTGAGGTATAATTAAACGTTTATATTAGCTCAATCAGATGAGTGGTTAGTTATTTACAGCTGCTTCTGTGTAGTGATGTAATGCAAGAAAACTGTTGTCCAAGTAGGCTATTCACCACTCGGCACTGAACATAGTATACCTCTATTAGTCTTATGTTACGTTCCCTACAATTTTGTTTCCTTGTGTTGGTAGTGACTTCCCATTTGTCTGCTTTATTGTTTATGTAGCTTTATCAGTCAGCTGTCAAATCTTGTTTGTTTATTCTTTTCTGTTGGTAACGTTTTACTTTGATATTGTTTGTACAGCATTTATGTGTTTTTAGTAAGTAGCAACGCGAATATCAACTAAAGTTTTCAAAAAGCGGAAACAATATTAGAAGAAAAGTAGTTACAAATTACTTTACCCTCGCAAAATGTAAATATAGGCTTATTTATCCATCAAAAAGTGACGTAACCTCAAAACCTGAAGCTGCTGTGGGCCTACCTTTGGTAAGTGCTGTGCCAACTTGCAAGTTTCATGCGCATACAAATGCACTTGTTGATCAAAATTAAACTATTCGCCAACAGTCTTTTAAGAAATGAACATCACAGAGTTACATAAGAGATAGATAAATAAGTTAATAAAAACTTGTAATACAAGTAAAGTAGGATTTTATATTTAAAAGTAATTTGGTTAGTTACATAACCTGTCTTACCTAGTATGATGATTACGTAAAGATCACTCTATAACCGGTAGATGATAAGGAGAAGTTCACGTTTATTATAAATGAGTTCAATAAATGATACTTGAGTATTTTATTACGGAAGCAAGGAAACTATACCATCAGTATGACGATCTGATCCTAAGTACGTTATGTCTATAGTTTGAGAAATCAACGTTATGATAAACGAGTTGATTTTTAACATTCACCACAATTAACCCATTTTTATTGTGTAGGTTGCAACATCTAACACTATCCTCTGAAGTAGTTTCTGTGACTGCCTATATTCCTTAATCAGACCCAATACTAGAGAAGACACTGGCCGTCACACGGAGAGTTCAGACGCTACCCTGGTGGAATGTGATTGCAGAACCAGCCTACTCATCCTTAGACCTAGATGTAATCTCCACCTTCTTGCATTTTCGGTTTGAAACCATATCGGGACCTAATGGATTAATTCCTAAAAGCAACCTTGATCAGGTCAATAGTGTACAGAACACGGACAGAGGTCACAATAGTTGAAACTAGGAGGAGAAATCTTTCGCCAATAATACGGAGCAATTCAGTTACTATCCCAGTAGTTGTGCGAAAGTTGCTTCGTTTTATCTTGTTTCAAGGGACACGGTTTGGACTTATTAGTGAAAATATAGTTATATAAAGTAGTAGTTACACTTTATTTTATTTTATACAAAATGTATTCAAATAAAATATATTTTCACTGCGTTAGAAGTTTTAATACAAGAACAGGCTCACACTGTAAAAGCATGTTATTGATGTAAACAAATATTGTATAGCCTAGTATTACAATTACATTACGCATACAAAACTTTTACACTTTATTACAATTGAAAATTAGACAAATTGAAGTGTTAGCTCAACACTAGTATTAACTACTAGCCGGATAACAGATATTTATTTTCTGTTATTGATATTACTCTCTAGTCCCCGCCTTAGTAATGTTATCGCTAATAAACTGACCGGATATGAGCGCCTCGCCGTCATATAGCAAAGGGTAATTGGACAATACTTCACTCTGACACCAACTACTCCTGTTCTATACAACGAGAATGTGTTTTGGACTTCAAATAAAACAAGCTCAGCATTTCTTTAATTAAATTGACAAGTAAACTTTTCGTTTTTCCATTAAAGTTGTAAATAATTTAATACAAATGGAAGTAGAATAAACAAACCAAGTTTATCTCGCTACTTAAAAACTCTACCTTATTACTTTAAAAACTTCCTTTTCTATTGACGACGACTTAGACCTCATGATAATAGGTGTAATTGTTTGTAGCCTTAGTAATGATAATAGTAACAATAATATAAATTACATGATATTAAAGTTTTGTGGTAACATAAAAAAGCGTGCTATTATAATATTTATATATTCATTAAGGAATGTAATAAAATTACAGTACCGAAGCATTGTTTTATGTTAGTATTGTATGTTTAACTCCTTTTTTTAGTCGTGAATTTATATTTATTTTTATAAATTTTGAAGTAGAGTTACAGGTTTGCTGAATAATCTCTTCCAAAAAATAAAAGAAATAAAAGATATATATTTAAAAATGAATGTTTGTATGTTTGTCCTTTATGGAATCGTGAACTATTGGACCGATCATGATGAAAATTTGTACGTATATGTATTTTTCCACGGAGAAGGGTTATAAGCTATGCCCATCCCTTTCCCGATTAAAAATAAAAAAAAAAATTTACTAAGTAATATAAGGACTTCGGTTCTTAAGATTTGCGTGCGAAGCCGTGGGTAACAGCTAGATAGAGGCAGGAATATGGTACATACCTTCATAATACGCCCAAGAGGCTCACGATGGAACGACTATCAATTATCTCAGCAATGTTTAGAATGTGATAGAAAAAGAATAAGTGAA
This sequence comes from Homalodisca vitripennis, assembly GCF_021130785.1. NCBI lineage: Eukaryota > Metazoa > Arthropoda > Insecta > Hemiptera > Cicadellidae > Homalodisca > Homalodisca vitripennis. The sequence goes on along the minus strand of NW_025777600.1, from coordinate 31,127 downwards.
TATAGTGTACTGTTTTCAACGGGAAATTGCGTGCGAAGCCGCGGGCAACTTTTGCAAAAAATTATTGAAATGCGCAGCAAAGCGCGCCGGGCCCGCTAGTATATATATATATAACAGAATGTTTGTGTGTTTGTACTTTATGGAATCGCAAAGTATTAGACAGACCATTATAAAAATTTGTATGTATACGTATTTTTACACGGAGAAGGTTTATAAGCTATGCCCAGAGATGTAACCAACCACCAAGCGGCGCCTTTAAAAGACAAAAGGTTTAAAAGCGCCTGCACACTATAAAATGCAATTACGAGACAGTTACGTATATTACATAGCCAAACACTATTTGAAGGCGCTAAGTTATCATGTATATTTGTCTTTAAGATACATTTCTGATTGAACTTAAAGTTTGAGTGTTAGACCACTTTATAATAAAGTACATGTACGTGCACAATGGCTATAAACATAAACAGATTTTCTTGATCCTGGCAACAAGGCAAACTCTACATCGGCGTTGTAAATATAATTCAATTGAACCAGAAGTTCATATACACGGGCAAAGCTTACGAAAAGCGTGCAAAGCCGCGGGAAACTGCTAGTTACTCATAAAATTGCTTGTACAATAGTTCATTAATCTTAATTGAATATCAATGAACATATTTTTGGCGATATGACATGGTTTAAATATGAGCGAAAAATATCAACTAATTATTAATACTCTAAAGTATTACGTTAACATAAAAAATTAATTGTTGCTGGATTATCTCAACATAGTTATTAGGCAGAGACTCGTAGTTAGTTAGAATAGAACAAAACTTTTCAAAACGTTCTCATTGGTTTAGCCCTAGAGAGTGTGTTACTGTGATGACAACACGTTCCTTAGCAAATGTTGGATTTGAATAAAATTATTTTTTTATATTTTAACGTATTTAGCTATATTATTTTGGTGTATAGAATTTATTTCGGTCTCACCGTCAGTCATTCTGTATAAATTTCAACATGATATATCGAATTTAACTGGCATAGCTTTGAAATATTTCCAGGGGATTCATTTCTTTGTAGGTAACACTAATACCAATGAAAAAATGTATTTAATGATATTACTAAATGGGGTTTGGCTGAGAACGACAAATATTTTTATACTGTTCTTACGGATACCCATGATGGTAACAAGAAAATAACGGAACAATGCTTTTTAAAACTAAATGACCACAAACAAATGTAATTTTTAGTGCGTGAAATTCTTATTCGTAGAGTAAAAATAAGAAAATAAACTGGAAAATTAATGTTAAAATTCGGTGGCAAGATTAATTTTAACGCACTCTTGCGTTCTAGTACCCTATGCAGCTTATCAGAACTTGTGTTTAGTCATTGGTTTGAAACCCAACGAATACAAATTTGAATGTATAGTGTACTAAGATATCTTGCAATATATACCATGCTTAACTTTGAAGTTTGTATTCAATCTCAGAGAAGCCTGTTTTGCAACATGTGGTGTGGCATACTCCTACATTGTTTCAAATATAAGGTCAAAATAATTTCCACCTTATTAAATATAAGTAATTCAAAAGTAGTTTGATTCTATAAATTATTTATCACTGCGTCACACACAATAACACACGTCATAACACAATCTCATTTTAGATCAAAAATAAAAGCAGTTTCACACTTTGCCAAAGTGGTTCGATTAAAATTTATTTACGACACCTATTTTTCATTTGCATTGTTGCCATGATAAAGAAGTGTATATTTATGGTCATTGTAATTTACTTTGGTCTTAGTATTTTTGTCCCATAGTTGTTTTCGACTTATTGCCTGAGAAAAACAAAATATATTCGTACACTGGTTTGAGAATCCGACTTCTTTCAAAATACAACTAAGTCTGGTCTTATAACAGGCTGTATACTTTTAGTTAAAGTTAGATAGTAATTAATTGTCCCTTTTATATCAGCATTACAGTGCTGATCGAGCATTGCATACTTGATGTTTACTTACATTAGCATACAAAGACTTAATAGGATAGAGAAAATTTTAATTCCACAGGAAGTTTACTTTTATGAAGCTGAATTCGCTACTAAAAGAAGTAAATGAAACGTATTGACATCTTAATATTGGACTTGTAACCTTTAGATAATGAAAGGAAGTAACAAAAGTTGGAGGGATGAAAAATTACTTGGGAGAACACGGGCGGGCGAGTAATCAAGCGGGGAGAGCTAATGGCTTAATTTTCCGTGCAAAAACTGTGCATTCATCGGAACTGTTAGGTTTATCTCTGAGTTTTCTGCTGCTTATGAGAGCTTAACTTAGAAAATATCCGCGCGATCTTTTATTTAAGTTTGTTATTTTTACCGTTGCATTTCCTAAGAAATGTTATAGTTTACTTTGACAATTTAACTAAACTGTGGTCTTCCACTGTGTTAGTGGAAAAAATGTCATTATATTTAATGGGTTATTTGCTGAGCTTTAGCGAAGTCTATTCCTCCTAGGGCTGGATTTAACTTTCTGCCTGTATATCTGTATTTTTCTGTATAACTGTCCACACGATATCTCAACAACAGAGAGTTAGGTGATGTTAAATGGGATTTGCATGACTTTCATTGAATATATTTACACTGGCCTTTGGGTTTAAAATGATGGTATGGAAATACACAGAGTAAATGAATTTATGACTACATTGAACAAATATATAACATTTTATAACTATATAACACTAATAAAACACGACGCCGCGACTTGTGGTCAGAAATCACATAATAGAATGTTACTTTAATACCTTCTTAAATATCTAATATATATGTATTTTGAGGAAATGACTATTATTATTCCATTTGTGAATATATACTCTTTGAGCCTAATCGAAACCTTCAATATAGATAATGACTTAAATTTTAAAATTTATTTAATATGTCACACGATCGTAATATGTAACAAATTATTTTAAATAGTACTAGTAATAAGTTGGATTCTTACAGAATTCGCTATTAGTATTCTAGTATAAAAATAGTTTATTAATGTATTTTTAAGTGATAACGTTTGCTTATAATATATAATAATAAAGCCAAATTATCGTCAGTAAACTATGCTTTTATATGAAAAAAACAGCAGTAAGTTCCAAATGTGAATATATTTTTCAGAGAGAGTAATAAATTTTGAATTAAAACTCCCAAGTCGTAAGATTTGTGCACTGTTTCAAATAAGGAGCTGTGGAAATTTATTACTGTTCAGCATCAGCTTGTATAAACGTTAATACTCTTATACTGCTTTTTTTATTTTGACTTGTGGGATTTCATTTTTGTAATACTGCAAATGAAAAGTTACTCTCCATACGGGTAACTCTATAGATTTAATGGCATTCAACAATGGTCTCTAAAAAATTTAACTATTTCATTTTTAAAATGAGGACAATTTATTCTTATAGTATATAATATGGAAATAATACAATTATATTTTCAGAAAATATAAGTAAAATTGTATGGTTTAACTGTTTGATTATATATTTATGTGATAAGTTCTATTGAGTTTTTATTAGTCTAATAAAAACTTTAATTTATTTAAATTCCGTAGACTATTGTTTTAATAAAAAAAATATAATCTTTAACCCTTTCAATGAAAATATTTAAAATTCAATAAACCAAACTTGTTACATTACTTAAAACGCTTTAGTATTTTCGTGGTTTAGTCCGTGTTTACTATTCTAGTCCAGCACCTTGATTGTTCAGAATTGTTAAACGAAAACACTGAAAGTCCCTATTGAGTTATAAATTTTAAGGAATTTTATTTTATTTACAGTACTAAAAGTGAGTATTAGATCCTTTCTTACAATAATTTAGACTAGCGAAATGCCCAGTCGAATTTGAAGTTATAAACAGAGAGATGCATTATTCTTGACAAACACTCATTCTATTTATTCATGAAACAGAAGTTTAATTATTATTAGTTACAGTTATAATGTTAAATATTTTAAGTTGACAATGTAATATGATTCTTCATCTCTTTTACTTATCACTTCAATTAGATATTTTTTATCCATTCTACAAAGGAAGAGAACTCTAGTGTAGGTTTTAGAAACCAACCGAACAAATAAAAATGTTTAGACTATATTTTCTTTCAAAACTGTATAACACTGTATTTAAAGTTATTGAGTTTTAACAATTAAACATGAATTAGTAAGGCAATACTGATTTAGCTACCTAGTACACACTAGTTGTAACTAATTTTCAACATTTTGCCTTTTAAAACGCTAAAGAGATTGCTTTAAACAATAAGTGAAGAATTATTTTCTCATAAACAGGTGTATATTCTTTATCAGCTACCTAAAAGAGTTACAAAATCAACATTTATTTTTTAACGAAGAATATTATTGATCACCTATTCTCCCTGGACTCTTTTGTCACAGATAGGATTAATAAGAGCTAAAACTAAGGTTAATAATTTCACTAGAGGAAAAATGAACGGAAATTCTTAAAAAAATATTACAATCTTTACAAAATGCAAATAAATTGACTGAAATATTCAACCAATATAAAAATTTTCACTAAAACTAGGATCTAAAATGGTCTGGGTAGTAGGAAATAGTAAGAGGGGTAATCGTGATGAGTAAATGTTAAAATTACTCAGCCATGTGAGTCCTGGTCCTGGTCCTTCCTCTGACCATCACATCGTGTTACTCGTAGTGCTTCTGTGATTGCTAAGAGTTACATGACTATTAAAATATGTGCGATAAAATTAAGATTTTACTTTAATACCATTGTACCTGTACATGTTTTGGCGCGATAGAAGCAAAGTTTAGCTATTGAGATAGAGATAAACTTGCCTACGCACTAAATGTTAAAAAACCATAGTATGAAGATGCAGTAAAGAAACGAAGTGACGAAAAAAGTGTAGGTAAAAAAGCCTATTGTTGTTAGAAACCAAAACACTTGCTAAAAAAGAAGCTAAATATCTACTAGTGTTAAGGCAGTAAGTAGTAATGTTAAAAAAGCGGATTTTATTTCACCAGGCAAAATGTTTGTATCACCCCTTTACTTACATGGTTATTCCTGTCTTAAATGTGGAATACGCTTACTAGTAAACAAATGTACCCTAATACCTGTTGGTTAAGTTATATTAGGTTGAATTTAACAATGGGAAGAAGATACACAAGCACTGTAAGGGCTCTGCAAGTGCATGTGATTTCTGCTCGAATGGCGTTAATAATTTCTTTATTATGATTATTTTTTTACTTGATTTTAAGTTACGTTATCTGATGTTATTTAAAGTAATAAACTTAATTAAACTATTGTCTAACAAAATGTTGCACATAGTCAATGAAAGAAACTATTTTATTTTTATTTAGTAAAGAAACAGATCCACATAAATTCCTAAAAATTCTCAATTCCTACATTAATTACAGAAGACTGAGGATGCTTAAAGCATAAGATGCAAAAACAAATTCGCCAATAATATCTAAAATAAAGTTAGTAAATTCAATCACTTACTTAAGAGACAATTCTTTAATTTTAATTATAAAAGTTAACTCATTTTCATGATAAATATACAGAAGATATAAATATTCTCAGTAATGCATTCAAAACGAAGATCCACTGTGGTCTCAAAAATGCCGTCAAACCTATACGAAAACTACATAACCTATTATTATGTAAAACATGTTCACCAAGGTCCTCCACAGCGATTCATTATATTTGAACATGAAATAAAACTATTTTCATAGTGAAATTAAGTATATATTAAGGTGACAATGTAATCAAACAAGGTGTTCCTGTAACTGTATAACTTCAATTAGCTCCATCGTTTCTTTTGTAAGGAGGAAGAGAGCTCTGGTGGCAATCTCGGTAACTAAAACAATAAAGTAAAACTTTGAGACTATATTTATTTTCAAACCTGTACTAGTGATTTTTCAGAAATTATTGATTTAAAACAAAATAAACATCATAAATTAAATTCTAATTCTAAATCTTAATTTATTAGCATTCACTAATTTCAACTTATTGCCAGTATTTTACCGTACTATAAAATGCCAAAAAAATATCTTTAAGACATCTATCTATAAGACAACAAATCTCTTAGTAATCTTTAATGCTTGTTATCAATTATGTATAAACGGGTCACAAAAATGCGTGCATATATTTAACTTCAAGACATTGTTAACCGATTATTTTTTGTGCGCTTATGTTACAAAAGGATTATTGACAGCTAAATTAAAGTTATTCCTATTAAACAAAAAAAGAACGTAATTATTTTATTACGATTCTTTATATAAAAAAGAAATAAACTCATTTAAAATCACATACAGATTCAAATTCAATTAATTGTAAACGCGTTTTTACTACATATGAACTGTTCTACTAATGTTTGCTCTTTTAGTGTCGAGAAAAGTTTTAAAAACTTACCCTAAAAAATAAAAGTATCTCGTCTATAAGTCCTGTTCTGGGACAGGTTATCGTAATCCTGTTGGAGAGTCTTGGACCTGCGTGTTGAATAAAAAATTGAAATATGAAAAAAATCCTCTTCCATGTCAAACTTCTGGCCATTTACATTTCGTCTTTCTTGATGTTTCACTGATAATGTGAGAGTTAGCGACTTTCGTAAAACAAAATTTTAGAATTTATATAAAGTAATTGTATACATGTCCTTTGTTGTTTCCATGGATAATAAATATTGTTACACTTGTTTACGTTATGACTACTACTGGCATTAAACCAAGTCTTTTCATCTTATAGCCAATACACACACATACAAAATTAACACTGGCTTGAGAAAACCATTATCACAATGATCCTTGATCAGACATTCGTTTTAAGAATGATAAATGAATAGTTTTTCTAAACTAAAATCAATTGCTCCATTAGCTATTATATAAGTGATGTTGTATAAATTAGTTTATGATACTTAAAATGCTATAGTTTTGCCTATATTTCTTGTACCTATACTAATATTTTGTGTAGTGCTACGTTTAAATAAGTTATTGTGTTTTTCTCATTGCAGGTTTAGTAGTTGGGATTTTTCTCTTGTATCATACCAAATGCGTACTGTGATGAAATTTTTACAATAATTAATAGCAGTAATTAATCGTTAAAGATTATAAATCGACGTTATTAGTTTACAAGTGCCTGCAGTTGTATTTCTACTCAATTGAATAATTTTTTCCTCAAAGGACCATATAAATAAAGGCAGGATAGATTCTTTTTCAGTATTTGATTCATGTTTTGTAATGTTTTTTCTATTTTTATATTAAATAATGGAGCTGTGTAACAGCCTAAGTCTTAATAGAATATATAATAAACGCTAGATTACTTTATAAAACGTTTCAGTTATGGCCAGCAGTAATGACATAGAGGAATGTGTTATTCAACTTTTGCTTTTTAAGGGTGAAATTGAAATCAGATATTAGATCTCAAAACAACTATTTATTTCATGGCATTTTTACACACTCAAAATACTTAAAAATCTCGTGTAAATAGATTATCATTAGTAATCTAATATATTCAAAAAATCTATTCAAATTCTCAGAGATTTATTGATACTGTTATTCAATTTACATTCCCAACGAGTATCTAATCACGGATGGTCTTCTCAAGTAGGTATTCACCGAAAATAATTATTACTTAATGCTGAAAATCTTAGCATTACAAGCAAATTATGAGTCCATTAAAGATTTGACCTTAGTTCCAATTAAAACATTGTATATTTAATGTTGCGTGGAAAGAGTGCTCTGGTGTAAACTCCCGTAACTAATATAATGGATTACAAATTATAGACCGTATTTTGTATACAATAAGTTCCACTCTATTCTCTGAAATCTTGAACGTGTAACATTTCACTTACTACAATTAAGCGTTCTTAATCTTTGCTGGTTTTCATACACTAGGTTGAACTATTTGCGAATATTTAACTTCCTACAAAATGCCGTAGGGATGGCTGTGTGACATACGTAAGAATATACTTCTCTTGAACAACTATACAATTTTGATTAAATATGCAAAACACGTAAATACCACTATGGATGGTGATGCTTTCCCATGAAATAGTAAAAGAGATTCTCCCTGCACACTTTGGGTACAGAGAGGATTAAAATCAGAGCGAAACACAAACCAGGCAGGTTATCAATTAGGGTAATTTATATATTATGAAGGCAATATCGAGTTCGATTATAGTGCATATTACTGTATAAGATTTGGCTGATCATTAACAAACCTTTACATATTGATCAAAGAGAAAATTGCTATAGTCGAATAGATACATCTTCTGTTTTGGAAGGGTGTGGAGGGGCAGCGAGCAGTGGGAAGACTGATGCCGCGGTGTTGCCGCGTTGGTGCGGGGCACTGCCGTGAGCGGTCACTTTCTCACCGAACACTGAGAAGAGAACATCAGACGGTGCGCGCCAGCGTACTTACCAACGAACAACGCGTCAGTGTGTGTTGTCTTTCGATTGTTTACACTAGTAATCAGAAACGAAATTTCTCTAATTTAACACAAAATGTGCGATATTAATATGTTACCATTATACTATATAATAATCTACAACTACTACTAAATAATTCGGATATCGTGAAGGACAAATAATTTGGGTACTCTGAAAAACTAATATTGCATTCACAGCGTTGGGGCCTTATCTAAAAATCTTGGAGTGGTATCGGGCGTTGTCCATAACAATAACCGATGGAGCAAAAAGGTTAGCTAGAAGTGATTCTCTGAACCATTTTGAAAAATTGTGTCATGGTTCATTTCTTCATGGTAGTCTGTGGTTTGCTTTGAAACAAATAACAAGCAACAATTAGGAACAAACCCTCCAGATGTACCAGCGTGCAGTAAAATCAGCCTACCACCTTTGCCAATAGGAGCAGCTAATGTTCCTTCAGTCGTATCATCAGTCCATCCTCGAGAGACAGTGTGGCCGGTATTTACCCATGTTTCGTCTAACCACACTATGTTATCAAAATTTAAGTCTTTCACCTCCTCCCGCAGAAATCGGCAACGCCAAGCAACAATGTCATTTATTTCTAATAAAATTCTCCTCCTATTCAACTTTTTGTATTGAAACCTCAAAGTAACTAAAACACTATTGAGAGACAAAATGGTGCCTCTAAACAAATTTGCGCCCCTTAATGAAACTAACAGTTTTTTTACAGTAGGATGTTCTTTCTCATAATATAACCATATACATGACGGCGAATAGCGTCCTGTTGGAAAACCATCTAAGGCAGTAACGGTTTTTCTGTTTCTTCCTCTTTTTCCCAGGAGTCTGTAAGGTCGTATTACCAACCCTATGTAAACGGTCTTTTCTCCTCCTTGCAAATTGCAACTACGGTGCTGTTGTTTATGCCTAACGCAGCTGCGGATCTTTCTAACACTTTGTCAAATGGTATTAAAATATCCCGTTATCCTTTTCTTGCTGAACCAAAATTCCGGATTTAACCACAAGTTCTCGTGACTGACTGCGCAAAGCAGAGACCTGGCCGATTTTGGTGTATGGTGATAGTCTCACTGGGCGAACGCGAGGGCGGCCTCTTTTATTAGCACTGGTTCCTCCTCTTCTTTACATTACGGTGATAGTTAATGTACAACGTACAGTATATAAAACACACACACACACACACACACACACACACACACACACACACACACTCACACTCACACCCCGATATTCGCAACGAACAACAAAAACACCGAACACAGACAACAAATTTAGCAGTAAACTCGAAGTAGTCACTCTAGTAGCACTTGAAGACTGCGCAGAGAATGCGGTCGCCGCGGTGCGATGTGGCAATAGTGCCTGTTGCTATGGCAACCGCGTCAGACGCTCCTCGCTCCTATTGGTCACGTTAGCCAACCAGGCAGTTCTCCCTCTTACTCCAACGTCAGAACGCCCACCACGCCGATACGGAAGTTGTATCTATTCGACTATAGAAGATACATTTTTGAGGAAACTGAGTAGAAGAACATGTTTTATATAATGTTTTTGCAGACTTTCACAAACAACTAGAGGATATGTTTATTTTAGAAACTTATGTATAGGCTAAGAAGCATTTAAACTATTTTAACAGTCATCTCGTTAATCCAAAAAATTACCAGAATAAAAAAATATTAACAATCTGTAAATTTTAACATTTTAAACGTCTGTAAATACAGTATCTGGCACAGATTGTAGGTATAACATTTAGATGTATGTGTTCTCATGGATATGTACATGAGATTACACAGTATCATATAATCATGTGTTACAGCAAATCATAAATGCATGAGTATGACAGAATAACATATATCGTAATATTTGTAATATACTATTGAAGAAAAGTAAATTCAAAATCAGATTCATATTGAAAGTTAATCAATTTGTAGGTTAAGGCTTCAACAATGAAAAGAAATCGTAGTTCAGCGTTTCAGTATGCGTATATTTTTTTCTTTTTGTATTGAAAGGATAAGCCAATCTGCTTTTAGGCTTTATTCTGCCCGTCCTCATAGGCCACTGGCCTGTGTGAGGATCATATCAAACAGAATAAGGGGAAGAGTCAATACAGTACAAGGTATTTGTTACTGATAAGAAGTGCAACGGTCACAGGCAGGATTCGAACCTGCGCTATCTCTAACGTAGACTGAAAGTTCAACGTCTATGTGTAAGCTTAAATGAAAGATTATACTACTCTATTAAAAAAACTCCGTTTAAAAGTTATGTTATAATTTTCAGCCCATAATTAGTGTACGACTTAATTTGCAAGGCCATTATAAAAATATTATATTTCACCTATATTTTATACAGAATGCAATTGATTAGTTTACATTACTATCTGTAAATAGTATGAGTTGTTTAAATTATGATATTTTTTTTAATTGATTTATGACAACAAACTTTAATTTTCACGGAAACGTAGCTAGGCAATGATCTACTGTAGTCACAAAAACCTAAACCTAAAACCATGCTACTTTACTTATGATTTAAAACATGCTGGTGCAATATTCTATAAAACGTTTTATTACATTTTACCATGAAAACAGTTATTACCCCAAAAATTATTATTCATAGTAAAAATGTAAAATTTCAATATGAATATGTAATATAATAAGTTTGTTTCTATCACTGTATAACTTCCTTTTCGTTTCTCTTGTGAAATGGATGGGTGCTCTGGTTGTATTCTCAGCAACTAATTGAATAAATTAAAACATACACACCATATTCATCTTCATATCTGCACAATACAGTTTTCATAATTGTTGACTTTAAAGAACTAAATGTAATTAAGTGTCGAACTTAATCCTAAGTGAAACAGCATTCAATAATTTCACATTTTTTACATATATTAACTCTATTATAAAATCCCAGAAAGATGACACTTAAACACCTTTAAGAAAATAATTCTCTAATTCATTTTTATAATTTTTATCTCATATTTATGAAGGGATCTTAAATGTTTTATTGTTTTAGAAAAAAATCCTAAAATTAATTATTTATGTACATTTAAAGTATTAAAGCATTAACAACTCAAAGTTACAAGTATTTTTTCTTTTTGTACACCAAAGCGTATTAACGTTAATATTTCATTATGATAATCTTAACGAAATAAATAAATATATTTTAAAATCCTTAAAAAGATTAAAATTCTGTTAAAATTTTAAATGCTTATACTTCAATTAAACTGTTTTACTGTTGTTTACTGTGATTAATAATCTCTAAAACTTGCATGTAAACTGCTTTAGGTAAGAAGAAAACCTAGAGCCAAAACTATGATTTTAAAAAATAATCAAAGTGACTCATCTATAAGTCCTTGTCTTGATCCTGGTCTTCGGCTTCGTACTCCTGGTGAAGATTTCCTGACGACCTGCGTGTTGTACGACTTTGAACGTTAAACTGAACTATAACAAATGTCCTTGCCCTTATCAAGCTTTGTCGTTGCACCTGTCCCTGGACTTTTCCAACCCAACGTAGTATGAGGTCAAAGAATTACGTAAACAACACTTTTGAAATTATCGAAAACACTTTCAAATAATTGTATTTTTCTGTTTCCATGGATATTAAAACAATATTAATATACGTATAATCTGGTGTCTATCTTTCACCTGTTTCTTACTTTCTGGATACCTTCACTTAAGTTACGTTACGACTACTACTATGATTACACCGATTCTTGTTATCAGATTATCCTTACACTTATAATAAAGACGCAAACATCTCCCGTGGCCCGTCTTACAGTATCGTGATAAATTATCATAATTTAGATCTAAAATCCAGGCACCACTATTTGATATGTCAAGCTAATGCTTATTAGTTATATCTGTTTTCGCTATGATGTATCTAATTCCAGTAATCTAAGTTTCAGTTCAGTGCATTTAAATTAAATTCTAAAGCTATTTTATGCACACAAGTTACTAAATTGAAAAGTTAACAAAATAAACAATCAATTATTTGAAAATGGGTTAGTGGTTAAGGATTCAATATCATTTCTTTTAATTTTCAAACAGTTTGTTTGTAATTAATTATTAACTCATGTACAACACTGATAAATTTTTAGTCTGTAACTATTATCATAACAAGTCTGAAATGTTCTAACCTTTACAGGAACATTTGGGACTGCCGATGGCCGAGTGGTCTAAGACGTTGGACTTTGGCTCTGAGTTAGAGATAGTGCAGGTTTGAATCCTATCTGTGACCTAGAACTTTTTATCAGTACCATCGACCTTGTACTTTATCGACCTGAAGATGATTTACAAGCATTTGAATTGTACAGTGTACAAAAATAAAAAAGATCAAAAAGTGTTATAAAGGTTTATTATTGTTTATATATTTAAACACTGATAACACATATCAAGGCTACATATCTAATAATAATAATAGTTTTATAAATACTTTCATAGTTTTCACTTTCGTTACTTTTAAATAGTCGTTAAAATTCTAATCGTAACATATAAATATATTTAACTATCATGATCTAACACGAAAGCACTGTTAAAACTGATAATATTCTGGTAAAGCTTCTTCACTCCTGTTTTGAGGTAATATATTAAACTATTTACGCCGTTATAATAATGTGTGATAATTTATTTTATAGCAACATTTGCGTACAATTGTTACTTTTTCAGTGAAATGTGGTAAGGGAGATATATTTCAAAAATATTAAATATTTATAAATGAATGACAGGTGAACCTTTACTTGCTAATGCTTTCGTTTTACAATTTGACACGAAAAGTTTACTAATTTTGGTTTCAGTAAGAGTATTGGTGTAATAGTCTTGAATGTACACACTAATTTTGCCACAGTATATACTGACAAATGAGAATATGATTGCTGTAAGAAAAGAAACTTATTTCTGAAAAGTTCCCTAAAGTGAACTTTAATAAACTTACATTAAAATAAATTCAATGACGTTATTCCTCAATAAAAATCGATTATTAAATGCCTAACAATATGCCGTACACTCCATATTATTTTATGCTTTATTACATAAATATTTATATAGGCACTGACCACTATCATAAATTATAGGATTGTGTATAGATGCAGCTTGTTATTATTTCTCCTACTTGATTTTAAACCAAATACCGTAACATAAGTAACATGCCTACTCAGAGTGAGTAACCCCACTGAGTCTATTACCTTTCCACTGTGTCTCCATCTCACTCACTCTAACCCTCTCTGTCTGAAACAGTACTTCTGATCACAACGTTTTCTTCTAAAATTTTAAACTTTTTTAAGAGAGTTCATTGTTAAAACGAACTGTTTATCTTACTTAAATTTAACGTTATAAACATTTATAACATCTGGTAGGCTAACAGTAAGAAAATATTATTATATCATTGAATGTATTAAATAAATTTTGATTATTTAAATGTAATGAAACCAAAACTTACTGCCAATGTGTATATATATTCTCTAATGTATATTTTTTAAATTTATTTTTGACGATATGTAAAGCTACAAATGTTTCACGAAACTTGACTTTCCTAATTTTACTCCTATTTTATGTCATACTTATTTATATATTAAATATTCTGATAAATATTGTTGGCATACGTATTACGGTGATTGTGGTGGGGTAATGGTTTTTGAATTAGAGAAGACAAAATTTAAGAGACGCCACCTTCGCATTTAAGTATTATACCTTTTATATGGCATTTTATTGTGTATTTACTAACAGAAAATTATAGTCTTCATATAATGGTAGTGTAGGATTACGCAGATTATAGCGTAATAGAACAACAAATTAAAACTACCGCATTGGAAGATTTTAAATGAACTTCACATTAATGTAAACCGGACACTCGATACAATTTACTCTTTGTAAACTCAACTGCTTTGTAAGAGAGCAGTTTCAGTTCAATCTTTTCTAAAACGTTATCCTCTATCTTTCTTTATCAGCCGTATAAACTGATGTTCCTCTAAATAAAGTTTTCAAAATATAACCAGTACAATTTAGTTCCTAAAATTTAATTTAGCTTTGGGTTTATATTGTAATTTCCTGGACTAAAAATACTAGGTGTGATGATAATAATCGTATTATATTTTCCGAGAACGTGCTTACTACAATATCTTGTTTACTCTGGCTAAGAAATAAGAAGACTACAATCATTCGAAGGGTAGACAAATATCATTTCTGTCTGAGTTTTCCAACAATATATTGAGAACGATGAAACCCTTGACCCGACATTTTCATGAAACTAATTTCTATAAAGACAATAGTGCAACATTATAGTGCAGTCACTCAATGAGAGTTCGTCTAAAATTGTTGCATTGGTGTAGCCAAAATGAAAACGAGAGAATTGTTAAATAGATAAATATTCAAATACATTTAGTACAACAAAAATGATTTCTAAATGTTTGCAAAGATAATTTTAAGAAACATCATGTGGATAATTGGATAATTTAAGATAAAAACTTTTACATGTGAATAAACATCAAAGATATTTTAACAGTCTTTATTTAATTTTAAAATTATCATACTAAAACATCAATGTTATGTAATATCTCAAACGTGTCAATCATATAGGAATATATTATCAGCGAGAAGATCTACGGACAGAATTTACATGTATATGTCGTATCTTGATATGTACATGACATTTCATAGTATTATATAATCTCGTGTTGCAACAACTCATCTATTTATGCGTATGACAGAATGACATATCTTTTAATATGTAAATTCTTATAAACTCAGTTTTATAGATATGTAATACTGTTATAATATCAGAGTATATTGAATTAGTTTTTGTAGCCAAGTATAAGTACAATAAAGTCAGATTCCAATGGAAGTTGTGCAATTTATAGTATACCTTATCCGTCCTGATAGGGTATCCGATGAAGTCGCTTACGCGAGGAACTTCGTGTACGGCAAACTTCTTCAGTAAACCAAATTAACATTGGTAATAGGCTAAAGGATCTGCCCGAACAATCGAGATTGACTCTAGCAGTATGCAAGGAAGCCTGCCTGAACAAAACCCCCGTATATGTAACTAAGTTTTCTCTAAATATGTAAACATAACTTATGTGGTCTGTGTTTGCCGGCCTCCCCGTGACAATACTTTATACGAGGTGCTTGCGTTTTTAGTCATAGACAAAGTAACGGGCAACAACAGTTTTATCAATAATAGGTTATTAGTAACTTCGGTTTACTTTTTACTTCCAGGCAAAACTCACCGCGGACTTAAGTTATCACAACATCCTCCTTGTCTACTAGATTTGCAAACAAATCATTTAATATTTCTACGAAATACATTTATTATTTTTATACAGCACATATCATTGGGCTGAGCGTTAGAGAACAATTACGATCCGCACGATTCTTGAGACCGGATACAACTGTGAACATGGCATTTTGAAACCTCATTTCCCAATTAACCAATCACCAAATCCTTCTTATCCCCGAATTTGGAAGCGAGCAACCATAAATTGCAGCGAGTTTTAATATTATACAGTTAAATGTACACAAACCGGGGTTGAGGTTTTTTAGTAGAAGTTACCCTTAAATTATGAAATATTTTTTATTTACACATTATCAGGAATATATGATTATCCAATTTAAACTTTGCACAATAATATACGTTAAATAAACTAATCAAATTTACTTTTTATTATTTACGTAATGATGAAATAAATAGTGACAAATAAAAAAAATTTAAATTTTTACACGGTTACGCTTTTAATAGTAAAAACAATTACCACCTCTCTTATATTGAATTAAAATTTCTTAACTTATTATATGAATCTCCCAATTGTCTTTAAAATATTGCTATTTTTTCATAACGTCATTACTAGCGATTTCATTTGGTTTCTGGTACTTTGTTATGCCCTAAGAGTCTCTTAATGTTTCATCTAAAAATTAAGCGTCAACTTTTCTTTGAGGGACTTAGTAATACATGCTGTTTGTTTAGTAATTTAGCAGCATTGTAAATCTGACATGACGTAATTCTTGACATATTTAATAATTCATAGAGTGGTTCAGTTCTAAATATTAACTATTTTATTCTTAACTAATATGAACAAAAGTCCTATCAGTTAAGTTGATATTTCTTTTAAAAGGGAATTTTTTAAAGATAAAGAATTGTATTAAAACCGTACTTTAGTTACCGAAACTAAATGTTTATTAACTACAAGATGTGTTACAAAATTAATAAAACAATTGTTTGTACTACTACAAGAAACAAAAAGGCGAAATTAAATTTAACACTTAATTGTGAGTGTAGATCAAATTTAGAGCTCTGGTGATGGTTTCCGTAACTAATTGGTTAAATCAACAATTTACAGACAACATTTCTCCTCAAACCTGTTTAATATAATTATTATTTTATTGAGTGTATACAATTAAATGTTATAAGATGTGTATTTTATTCCTAAGTCAACTAGCATTCACTTATTCTAATCTATTTTCAATATTGCACTGCCATTAAATACCTGAGTGATATATCTCAGACATATTTAAGTAACTAATTCTCCAAGTACTGTTTACACTATTTATCAGATACGTATGTACGGATAGTATATAGCAGAGACGATGTGTTCTAAATTATCGTAAACTGATTCTTTCTGTATAATTATAGTACTGAAAGGATTTAAAAAAATCCCAAGTTCTTTTCTAGCTCACAAAATATACGAGAATAATTCTTCAAGTAATATTTACACTTTTTATCAGTTATGTATGATGGATAGTATGTAGCTTGGACGATGTGTTGAAAATGATTGTAAACTGATTCTTTCTGAACACTTAGAGAACAGAAAGGATTAAAAAAAATGAATCTCAAGTTCTTTTTTAGCTCAAAAAATATATGAGAATAATATTTAAATAATATTTACACTTTTCATTAGTTATGTATTACGGATAGTATGTAGCTTGGACGAAGTGTTAGAAATGATTGTAAACCGATACTGAAAGGATTGTAACACACAAATTTTAATTTCTTATTTTTTATTTAGCTCACAAAATATCCGAAAGTTATTTGTTGATCAAAATAATCTTCCTCATCTTAAAAACACTGTTAATTGTAAACACGTTATAACTTAAATAGAAACTGTTTCAATGTACGTTTTTACATTTAAACCGCAATTATATTTTTTCTTAGTGGAATCAAAACACTATTTTTATCATTTAATTTAAAACAATCAATTATTTGAAAGAAATAGTAAAGAGTAAAGATTAAATATATTTCATTTGATTTTCAAATATTTAATTGCGATTTTGTTGTAATTATTACCTCCTGAATAAGATTGATAAAATGCTATAACTATTTCCATAACCACTCTGCTATGTTCAAACCACTACCCTAACACTAATAGGGTAGTCATACTAGTATAACTATAACTTTCCATGCTTATTGCATGGTTGACAATGATTACTCTCCTGTAATTTAAGGAATTATAACTTTATTTTTACTGCGCACGTTACGGCATAGATACTTTTATTGTTTAAATTTAAAAAAGATTTAATATGTTTCATATTCAAATATAGATAAGGTATTTTTCTTAATATACCTATAAACATATTAGAGAAGTTTAAAATAATAAGCGGTTATATACTTGATTTTGTGCTTAAAGAGCCCTTTGTCCATATCTGCACGGGAAGTAAAAGTCTTTCACCTAATGCATTCTCTTTTTTTATTAAGAAACCACTTCCATTAACTTATTTTCTTTAAAATATTTGAATTAAATAGTCAACAATACGGTATAATTTTCAAATTACATCATATTTATAAAGAACTAGCGGGCCCCGGCGCGCTTTGCTGCGCATTTCAATAATTTTTTGCAAAAGTTGCCAGCGGCTTCGCACGCAATTTCCCGTTGAAAACAGTACACTATATTCACTTATTCTTTTTCTATCACATTCTAAACATTGCTGAGATAATTGATAGTCGTTCCATCGTGAGCCTCTTGGGCGTATTATGAAGGTATGTACCATATTCCTGCCTCTATCTAGCTGTTACCCACGGCTTCGCACGCAAATATTAAGAACCGAAGTCCTTATATTACTTAGTAAATTTTTTTTTACTATAATACATTTTAGATTAAATTAGTTATATCTCCGATGCCACGATTGAGCTTGCTTTGTTGTCTCGATCGAGAGAATATGTACACACGGAGTTTTGAGAACCATACTTCTGTCAAAAAAAACAACTAAGGTTGATTTTATAACATTCTTTATATTTGTAGCCAACGTAAGATAGTAATTATGATATCTGCATTACTCTTCTGATCAAGCATGAGTATGGTTTATATTAAATAAATATTGCAGTTAAAGGTGAATTTTTACGTCAAATTTGAATTGTATTATCTGGATAGTAAAGTCTATGTTTAACAGTGATTGCAAAAACAGTTTAAACAAAATTTGTCGTTTCTCTTAAGCTTACTCTATGCTTTAAAACTATAAGTGTAATATATGTTTACAAAGAACAGCTGATTAAAAATTTGAAAAGACGTTAACATATGTTTGCTGCAATGCATTTCTTATGGGTATTTCTGTAACCAGTGGGGCGGAATCCTGAATCGGGAAAGGGATGGGCATAGCTTATAAACCTTCTCCGTGGAAAAATACATATACGTACAAATTTTCATCATGATCGGTCCAGTAGTTCACGATTCCATAAAGGACAAACATACAAACATTCATTTTTATATATATAGATATGAAAATTTAATTACTATGAAAATACTTCAACAGTTAAGTTATAAACACGGATGACTCAGAATATTGAAATTGTCATTGATAATTAGCACCCGTATAAATTAAGACTATTGTTAGTGAATAGAACGTCCGATTCGGAACTCAAAACTCTGACCCTTTACTTGGTATAGCCGAGTCGGTAAACACATACTACCAAGACTGTAGAATATGTAATATTTCTTTAGCGTGTGCCTAATAGATGAGAAGGTGCAGATATTATTATGACCCGAAAAGAATATTATAAAATTATTTTAATGCGAACATTTTTTAATTTATAAGAGCCATAATGGAGTTGAATAAAAAAGTAAGTTATTAAACCCTCGACAAGAGAGAGTTCTGGTGTACGATTCAGTAAACTAAATTAATAAAGGTAAAAGTTATAGAATATTTTTCTTATAAAAACTACTTTTTGAGTTTTTGTCTATTATTTAATTTAAACAGTTTGGCAAGATTTAATCGAGCAAACTATATTATTATTCAGCTTGCATACACTAATGTAACTTAACTTTCAATATTTAGTCTATAACAATATGTCCAAAAGAAGGCGCTTTGACATAAGTATGAAGATGCTTCCCTTATACAATTTTTAATTTGATTTTAATTACGTAAAACAGGTCCTATTCCACTCTGTTGTGATCCATACATATATCAAATCACAAAACGATTCTCCTTGTATTATTTCGGTACAGAACGGATTATAAAGAGCTTAAAACATAAGTTTTGCATATTTAGAAGTAGGTTTGGACCACCTCAATAAACCTAGACACAAAACCTAACCAAATAACTACAGTTATTTGAATTTTATTTACTTAGTAATAGTGTTGTCACTACATATATCAGTTCCGGTTTTCTGTCACTAAAACTAGGATGTATAAACTGCTTTGTTACAGAGAGATCGAGGAGCGGATCCTGTGATTCTTAAAAGAATAATTAATGTAACTCATCTGTAAGTTTTGGTCCTGGTCCTGGCCATAATGTGTCCTGGTGGAGTTTCCCGGACGTGCTTGAAATAGAAAAATGTTTATTATAAACTGAGCTATAAAAAAATTACTGAACGAAACATGTATCTTGTTGTTTCAATGGATATCCAAATTTTTTTTATATTGTACTGTTGGGTATGTTTCAGCTGTTTTCCTTATTTTCTTTTAATCTTGACTTGTGCAGTCACGTCTTTTCTTACGTCACGTCTATTACTGAAATGAAAATAAACTTCGGTTATGTGATTATGTAGCTGTATATTCTATGGTTTAAAATATATCAATAAACATATTTATAACATACTTGTTTCTAAATGCTACCCCGAGACGCGTTTGTCATGGCATTTTAAAATACTGCAATATCTACAAAACGTACGTAGATTTTACAACTTATCTGATCAATTAGACTGCAATACAGTGTAATTTTACATTATTCTAAACATTACTCCTAATGATACGAATCTATAACTAATAAAATTTGTGAAGGAAACAGGATGTCCCCGGACTTTTGCTTTGCTTGTGATACAGTACAAGCAGTAACACTACGTTTCAAGATATGTAATCTGATCTCTGGTAAATTATTAAACTAATGCATGTATTCAACCTATGTAAACAAAACATACCTGAGCGTTGTGACACGCACAAGTCTGGAACCACAACAGCCATGTTGTGTGTCTATTTCATGCACCCTTATTCTAAAACATGCACTTAATTAAACTAAACAGTAATTATTCAAACTGAACTACCAAGGTAATAAATTAATAAGTTGTGTAACAATTAATGCAGAGTATTAAAATGTTTATTCTTAGAGAGTATATTACATTTCTAAAGAGGTGAATTTTTTTCCAAATAACTTACCATTTATATAACAATAATAACGAATATATTAACTTTATGTTTACACCGAGTTTTATGGCGTTAATATTTTCATCCTAAAACAATTGTATGCTACCTGGCGTGTAGCCTAGGTATTTTTAATTTTCCCTTTTATGAAAGTAAAAAAATATGTAAATGAAGGCCAAATTGTTTACTGGAAAAGGCCTTGTAGATAATGTTGTCGCCATTAACAAATATGGGTTAACTAATGCTTAATGTTACATGCTAGCAAGACGATACATGTATGGGACTTCCACAAACCTACGCTTTCTGTTTTATAAACACTTCTGGCTAAAACTGTTTAAATTTTTAATATTAAATTTGAATTTGCCAAACTGCCTCATTTAAGAAAATACACAGGTATACGTAAGTACGTTAAAAAAAGCCTATTTCTTTAAACACTTCTATTTCCGAAATTTTTAATTAATTGAATATCTTTTCAAAAACCTGATTTCCAGAAGTGCCTTACCATTCAACAGACCAAATTTTGTGATATTAATCCAGCCCCTCGAGTGGTGGGTCGATTTTTGCTAAAAAACTTATTTAAATTAACTGGACTCCAGCGACTCATGAGAAGAAGCTTATAATATTTAAACTTTAAAAGAAAAGCATATAATTTTTTAGGTATTAACAATATGACCACTGATATTTTAAACACAAATCAGCTATATTATTTCTTAACTGAATTATAGCAAAGTCTATCATTATATAGTTAAATTATTGTCATGACTTGAAATTACTCATGAAACCTCACCGAACACTTCTATGTGACACTTGGTGTAGCCTTGGTGTTCAACTTTGTAATAGACCTGTGAAAGAAACTATGGAAACGATCTGGTTTTATTAGAGTTGTTTCAATCATACGCATTCTAAAGGTTTACATCTGAAATAAATTTTCCAATTAAACTGTAATTTGTATTACTTTCTAGCCTCCTTAAGATCTTGCAATATATTTATGAGAAGTTGAAACGCAAAATATATACCTTATGGGGAAAAATATTATGGCACTCGTCGTAAAATTTGAGATAATATCATAGTAGCTAAATAACACCTATCACGTATAATTAACATTAATTCATGTTTTACCTAACAAGAATAAAATGGGCATATTCCATATGTGTGAACCATTCTGAAATAAGTTGAGGACGAAGGATCATAGCACAATCCTTAGGACATAATAGAGACTTGAATCTTAATTTAAAGATTTTTCATACTACCTAGTTTTGGTGAAAAATCTCTCACTGGTAGATTGAAAATTACCGGAGTTAAATGTTCAAACGAGTATCAAAGAGACAACAAATCCGAGGCCGGCGGCACTCAATGTAATCTAGCAATCGAATCAATTGTTCGGAAGCAAAAATTATGAACCTTTGTGAATACTGTGGTAAAATAATTATCTGAACTAAATTAATCTTTACTAGGTATTTGCAATCAAAGAACCTGCTTTTGTGAGTGAGCATAAAATAAAAGTATAATACACTGCTTATGAATCCACTGATTGTGATTCTAAGAATAGTACATTTATAACCCCTAGATCGAGAGAAAGACGTATTAATGGTCTTTTGTAATATATCAATACGTTTTCAATGAATACAACAATTAAGTGTTCTTTACTTCCTGGAAACAATGAGTGATAATTTTGCTTACTCTACTAAACCTCAGGTAGGTAGACGGTTATACGAGCTGTCAGTACTCAGAATTATACTATATATAATATATATATATATATATATATATATATATATATATGTTTTTGGTAATAATTTTGAACGTTTATTACCTATTTATTGAACTTTAATACACTTAAAATGGAAAGAAAGCAAATTTTTCGAAACAGAATTTTGAATATTTTGTCGGATATCTCAGAAATGAGTGGTCTTACTGGTCTTGGATGTATTTTATTCTGATTTTCAGTTCCAATACATTTAACGGGATCCAATAACTTCAAATAAATTATAAACTATCTTTTCACAAAAAAACCATCGGTTTCGCTTTATTTCCGTTCATTCCTGGAAAATCGGGTGAACTCTTTGACTACCCGTAGCTCGCTAACAAGGCTTTTACCGACATATTTTTACATGAACTTTTTCACACTTTGATGAAAATAAACCACCTGAGAAGTTTCTCAGTTTACTCGTGGGACACCCTGTATATGCACTGGACCAGTGTTTTATGCTGTGATAAGGTGTCGATAAAACTGGGATGTAACTACGTATTTTGTGTGTCATAAGAGCAGAAGATCTTTTTAAATATCTACAAACAGTATAAAAAAGTATATATATATATATATATATATATATATATATATATATATATAATAAAAATAACTCACTGTACACGACGGTCCTGGACCTCCCTCTGAGCCTCAAATTGTGTTCCTTGTTTTGTGGTTCTACGAGGTGTTGCGATTAGAATGATTTTAAATGTAATACTGTGCAATTCAGAACATTGAAATACCCCGAAATTTTCTTCCAATGTTTCCATGGCAAACAAGTAATTTAGTTGTGTACTATGATGTGTAGGACATATTAGCTGGATTGTATTAATAAAAGTGTCCATATTCAATTACACGCAAGTGACGTTCTTCAGTAATTATGGAACTAACTACATGAATTCTTTCTGTTTATTTCTTTTCTAGTATAGAGACAACGTTTACGAGTATAAGCATACAGCGTTAAATTTCGTAAAATTTATGAAACCATTCCGCCAAAAATGAAATTAATTATCAGCCAAAACTAGCTTAGATCCGGGTCGTAATAAAAGAACTAGAATGAAGTAAAAAATTTCAAGCAATAGGTTTATCAACAATATTTTGTTTTATTAAAAAAAATTTAAATATGACCGTCAGCCAACGTTATGGAAAGACGAAATTTGCCACTTTCAGCCAAGTATTTGTTACCGTTATTGTAAAACATTCTAGATTATATATTTTTGGAAGTTTGACCTTCGAAACTGTTAATTCGTAAATTATTCTTAAAAAAATACACTAGTACTAGTTTACTTATTGTAGTACATACAATACTAGTACTTATTTGTATGTTTTACTATAACCTTTTTCATTGAACGTTCTCAGCGTGCTCTAGTCTGACATGTAATAAGGGTTTGTATTAATTAATCAGTACTCTACAGTCCCGTAACAACTAAGTGCACTAGTTGTTGATTGGACACTTCTATCACACTACTTCTCGAACATTATTAACTCACTTATATCCAAATAAGGACTTTTAATCTGACAATTTAGAGAATTTTCTCTTGACCAAGTATTTATTCAACAAAAATATCTTAGTAGTGGATATCGTATTTAAATATTTGCAAAAGCAATGCTTTCTAACTACGTAGTACCTTACATTTATTTATAAAAAAGTTATCTCTATATAAAAATCAATAAATTTCCAACGCTAAATTTATCTTGTCTTTTTATTTCACACTTTTTTATTCAAATGATTATGTATTATATTTACAGCTTTAAACATTTATAGTTTAGACATCACTTACAGCTGTAGAGTTTGGATTGAATTTTAAAAACTTTATCTTAAATTACTAGCTACTCCATCATTTTTTGGAAACTGAGGAAATAACCTTGAAAAATTAATAATAAACGGTTTTTGTAACTTGGAAAGCTGATATGACATTACTCTGATGAGGATAAGAAAAGCTGTTTTCTAGAATGTCACTTTTAGACAGGTTTACACTCGCATACGAAACTATTGCATAAATATGCTTTATTTATGAACATAATATTATATCTACTACTGCCTATTCGTTATGACATTAGTCAGTAGACTGTAATATAATAAAATGGTTTTGTTACTATCGCAGCTAGTAGCAACCTTAACATTCAACACGCTTTGTGAAGAAAATCATTGATGGAGATATTTCTCAATTTAATTTCCAAGAGAAAACGCCAAAATATCTGGGAGACACATTATACACCTATCTATACTCTGAACATTTGGTGATCTTACCTTTACACGATGCAGTCCTAAGTCACCTTTAATGTAACTTTTCTACCTTAAAAATTTTATTTAGGGACTTGTGCTAATCCTCATTCCGCTAAGATTCATCTGTGGACTCTTGGATATGTGTAGTCCGTACCAGTGTAGTCGAGAAGTGGAGGTTTAAAAGCCAGCAACTTTATAGAAGGCAATATTAACCTAAATACGAGTTGGGTTTAAAAAGATCTTTTTCGCCATCCGTCTCGCTATGTGTTAGGAAGAATCCTTCAAGGTCCTGAATGGCTGCAAATTAATTGTTCCCCTGCTTGTTCCGTTTAATCATCTGACCTAGCTCTGGTAAGCTCCTATTGTTGTCAGCCTAATGCGAGAAAGAATCTAAGGCTCGTGGCTATAACTTCTGTGTTGTTCATGGGAATAATCCCCAGCACCATCCACTTCACAACATGAGCATTTTAATTTCCCAGTACCTCGGTCTATATACCACACTGGATGAGCTTTTGTCTAATGGCTTTTGGCATTAGACTTAAAATTTCTGTACTTTTTAAAAACTTTAGTACTAGCAACGAAATAATGTATTGGGAATTAACACTCCACTCAAAACTTCAATCATTATTGCTTGGTAGCTTAAATAAATACCAAAAATATTTGCTCTTCCAAATCCGTACAATTGACCTGCACTAATACCAAACACAGTAACGCAGCTATGGTTCGAAGAGCTGATTCTATGTGAATGTTGAGTTTAGCTCCACTTTACCTTTCTCTTACGTGCAGCAACTGAAATCAAACGTGTTCCACACAAGCAAATCTTACGTGTAATCAAATCTTCTAAACAGTAAATATCTATGTGTGAATGTTAAGTGTTAAATCGATGCGGGGGTTTCCTTTTAACTTTTTTTGTTTTCGTCAACAAAATTCTATTTTTGGATCGCTTTCAATGAACATGACTCGAGATTTAAGAACTCTCAACAGCATCAGATTTTAGACGCTGCACTAAGAAGAAGGTGAACTCGAGCTAAACTCAACATATGTATTGAATCAGCCCTTCCCATCCCATCGTTATTAAAGATTCAGTAGCTCCACCGTGCTTTTGGATCGTGTCAGTCAACATCGTAGTGCTCTTAGTTGTGCACCTGAAGAGATATGAGGATGCAGGGTGCATAATGAAAATCATGACTATTATCTAGAAATATTTAATCATCCAATTGATAAAAATGGTGAAAATATTTCGAAATAGTCTAGTCCTGCATCAATACTCCTCCTGCGTAGACAATTCTGCCACGCTTGGAAAGCACCCTGGAACTCCTCCACTGGAACGCCTCTCAGTACTCTTATAACTTCAGCTTGGATGTTTCCCAGTGAATCCCAGTGCTTTCGCTTCAGTTCTCTCTTCAGCAAGTGCAACAAAAATATCACGCGGAGCTATGTCAGGGCTGTAAGTAGATTGGGGCACCACGGGGGTCTTGTTCTGGGTAGGGTAGTTGGCAACTACGAATGCCGTGTGGCTGGGGGCATTTTCGTGGTGGAGCTTGTAGATGACTTTAATATCAGGCCGGACGCGGGCGATCCGGCGTTTCAGTCTCAAGCACCTCCAGATAAAGAACTGCGTTAACAGTTTTTTCTTGCGGTACAAACTCAAAATGGACGATTCGTCAAAGATGATTATCAGCATTATTTTGATACGAGACATGCTCATGTGCTCTTTTTGGGGTTAGGGAGAGGATTGTGTGTACCACTGGTAGCTCTGCCTTTTGGATTTTTGGTTTTAATATGTCCTGATGCTTTTTCATAACACAAATTTCTAAAGAAAATGTATGCTTTAGTTATTCAGGCAATGGTTCACTACGGCAGGGTGCCATTTCGATTGAAAAGTTTAGCTGACGCATTATTCTCCAAAACGACTTATTTTAATTCTTCATGAAACTGAAATTTCATTATTATCATTTACAAAGTGGAATTTTAATATTTAAATGTAGTATTAGAATCTAATCATGCATTCCTAATATTGCTTAATTTAAATTGGCCCATTATTATCTCTTGTATTGTGAAAGAGAGCTCTGGCGTGGATTTTTGTAACTCATGGAATGAGGTAAATTTGATAGAACAAATTTAGGTCACAACTGTTTGGTATTGCTTTAAATTTTTGAAAAATATCAATTAAACCAAAAATAATTATAGTTTTTCATATCTTAAATAAAAATCAATTACTAATTTCAACTCATTACGAATTTTTTGTTACAAGCAACGCTAGAAAATTTGTTGTAAAACACAAATTATAAAATGCTTCTCATAACAATATATACATATTTTTAATAATATTACGCGAGAAATTCCAATATTTATTCGTACCCATTCTGTACGAAATATTGTAAACTGATTCTCCCTGTACTCTTTGGGTACTAAAAGGATTATACATAGCACCAAACACGAGTTAATAGCTTTTTCACAAACATAATAATGAAGTGTATTAACAATATTTAATTTGTACTTCTGTTAGCACTACATATAAACTATTCTGGTGTTTTGTGCTTTAATTAATAGCTAAAACTAGATTGTAAACTGCTTTGCGTAACGAGAAATAGTGAGTAAAGACTATGACTTATATGGAATTAAAGTAACTCATCCTTGTAAGTCCTGTTCCTGGTCCTGCTTCTGGCCATCACATCGTGTTCCTGGTGCTACTTCCACGACTAACTGTGAATTGAGCGAAGTTTGAAAAATGCAGTGACATAACACTTTAAAATTATTTAAAAACATTAAATTATAAATTCCATGCTGTTTCCATGGATATAAAATAATATTTTGTGTAAACTGCTGCTTACGTTTCACCTGTCCCTTATATTGCTGACGTCACGACTACTAATACAACTAAACGCTGATTACCCCAACACATATATTTTAGGGGTACAAACGGGTAAATGAAACTTAACTGTAAATATTCTAATAAGATTTTTCCCCGTCCTGATCTATGTGCTACATTATTAGTGTATGGATGCAATATCCAGGGACACTGTTCGACATGACATGTTACAATATTACTAATTATTCTACAATAGTTTATATTATAAATGTAAACTCTTTTTAAGATTTTTGGATGTGTAATAATTAATCTAACCCTATTGGACTGAATTCAACTAAACTTAAAAAGACCTTTACTTAGATACAAAGAAAACTTATGCGTATTTGTATTTTAAATTATTCCTTAAACAATTTTACGAAATATTTTAATTATTTTAAAAACTTAAATATGACTTGAATTTTAAATTTAACAATGTATTATTCTGCTGCTTACCGTGTGACAGGACGCAGTGCATTCAAGTATTTTGTATTTCAATATATAAATATCATAAGTGGTAGTGAGATGAAATTAGTACAAAGTACAACTAGTAGCAACTACAATATATTATTTTACAAATAGCAGCAATGACATATTAAACCAATTTACACATTCTGCTATCTTATAAAATACTTTTTTTTAGCTTGTTTGACCTTTCCCATTGAGTATTTAATAGGCGAGTGTCTCAATAGGTAATAAAATCTCACTTTAGATAATCTTGTACATCGATTTATCATCATGCGATAGTAATTAATTTCTTTTAAGTTAATAAATTAGTGGCTTACAAATAAATCTAATACCTCAAAGTACATTTGAGACACCTTATAGGTTATTACATAATTAGTAAGTAAGCTTCTCCGGTGACAAAGGCGCATTGTGAGAGAATCCTATTTACTCGTATCATCATACGCTACTAATCAATTCCTTACGAAGTCTTAAAAGAATGGAAGCTCACAAATGAGTATAATATCTAAAATTTATGATTTAAAAAAACTTTCGTTAATGTTTTAGCGTACGTGTTGTGGCATTGTAAGCTAACTAAATAATTATTAATAAAGTATAGTGCAATTTATAAAATAATTATATGATTGAATGGAACAATTAAAGGATGTTGTTTTCTTATTGTAATCTTGTTGTAATCGATTTAGTATTTTTTACATCATAGTAGCGTTTATATTGTTGCCCTGATAAAGAAAATATATACGTACATAGTCCTGAAAAATCTACCTTGGTCAACATTAGACTACTTCCGGTCGTTGTAATTTACTTCCAGTATGAGCTGTGTCTGGTGCGGGGTACCTATTTAATTACATAATATTTTATTGTTAAAATGGAAATATAAATATATGCTCCTCTAAAGGTTACACACTATTTAGACTCCTGTATATGGTTGATGTACATGATAAACATATTTTTATATGTTAACAAATTTTAAGTTTCTGGAAATCGAAAATTTTGGGATAGTGATGTGTGAGTGAGTTAGGCATTTTATAGGCTATATAAGTATGTAGAAATTTGACGGTTCTACACCAATCTTTGAACAGTCCGTAAATCAATTTAAATGATTTAAGAGTTTCATGTATGTTCAAAGGGCCATAATCGAATCTGTAAAATCAAAAATTAAATCTCGTATGTTACATAACTGTTCATATTTTAAATAATTTATAGCTGTTCAGGCTTGTTTCTATTTTCTTAAGCTTTTTGATTCAATATTCTAAGCTGTTTAACGAAAAATCTGTATCCTATAATATTATCCATATTACAATTGTTTTATTTTATTTTCTTCTTTTCAACTATTATACCACTAATATTATAAATGCAAAAGTTGGAATGTTTGGATATTTGAATGTTTGGATGTTTGGAGGTTTGTCCTCGAATCACGCTGAAACTGCTTCACGGATTGTGCTGAAATTTGGAATAGGTATAGCTTTTCGGCTGAATTAACATTTAGAGTGCTTTTTACCACCCATAACATAATAATTTCTCCAAATAAAGTCGAATTCAAATTGAAAAATTAGTTTGTTTGCATTCGAATGTTATGATAAGAACGAAACGTAATAACGTTTCATAATTTTATTCTAATTAAACTGGCATTAAACAGCTGTTGACAGCTATAATTCGACAATCTTTCCGAAACATCTGTTTATATTGGTAATGAAAATTAAATGATAATGGCGGGCGACTTATGCTAAATCACCGGGGGTGAATTTAAACGACCAGAACAGACCCATATTGACCGCAGCAACTTTTTAGTTGTACGATACACTTTCGTCATTGTGATAAAAAGGGTTACTCTTATTGTTACTAAAGCCATCGAATAACTTCAATAAATTGTCATGATATATGTAAGGGAAATACCAATCTTATAAAAACTGTTTCACTTTACGACTTCAGGATCCCAAACCTCTGTTCTTTAGACTTAAATCTAAATTGGATCAGGAGATTGGAATAGCTTTGAGTGACTATCGATTATCTCTAGACTGTTTATTATGTCATAGAAAAATAATACATATATATATATATATATTGTCCAGTTTTTCAACAAACAATTGCGTGTGAAGCCACGGGTAACTTCTAGTTACGTATAAGTTTTAATTTTTGATGATTTATTTGATCGTTTTATCATCCAATATATTCAAAAGTCTATTTGGCAAATGTACTTTGAAATCTTACAATTCTGCTATAATTGGAAATATAAACTTATCTTTCGTTTTCTCCAAATTCAAAATTATATATTTAGTATTTTTTTCTAATCCATTTAGCGTCTTATATTTTTAACTTGAGTTCATCAAATTTCTTTTAACTATATAAAGAACTCCATTATGTGGTAAGAAAAAAAATATTTAAGAAAAGGATTTTTGTTAATTTGATACAATCACATGAGGAAATATATCTCTATTAATTTCCTAATGCGTAAATAAAAACTTCTTCTGTTTTGGTTACACTTCTTTGACAAAACTTTTTAAACTGATTTGGATTGTGAGTATTTTAAACTACTTTTTAATTGAAGTGATACAGTTATAGGAACGCTCTATTAGATTATATTGCCACCTTTATGTATCTTATCTCACTATAAACAATAGTATAATATTTATTTAATGCCAAAATATAATAAATTGTATGGGGAACCTTGGTAAGCATATTTTAAAATAATGATAGGTTATGTTGTTTCGTATTGTTTTGATCGCATTTTTGTGACTACAAGCAGTGGATCTTTGTTTTACATTATTGTAGAATATTTCCATTTTCTGAATATTTTCCTTGAACGTTGTTTTATTTTTATAATGAAATAGCAGGAATTAATTAGCACTTAATCAGTCAGTGAATTTAACAACTTAAGTATAATTGAGA